>NC_090321.1:27890659-28197276 GCF_040869045.1 Eurosta solidaginis
CTTAAGGGAAATAGTCTAGTTGGTTGAAGAAGCTACAGGGCAGATTAGAAGCTTACAAGTTCATCAGTTACACTACATTAACTCACACTTAGGAGACGAGCTATGGCCAATTACGGTCAGCATTTTCTTAAAATCACTTGGGTGTATATTCAGCTTTAAGCTGAAGTCCCCATTTCGTATTGTTCTGAGATTCCCAATGATTTGTAGTAGTGGCACTATCAACTGCATTTTCTCAATCCATATCCCTTTAAAATAGCATAAGCTTTCCCAAAGCGAGCTTCAAGAAATTGTGAAACAAACGCCTTTCTCACTGCGGCCTCTACGTCACACGTTTACAGGACAGTATCATGTCAAAAAATATTCAAGAGTTCTTTGCTCAAAATGTAAGAAATTCGAACCCTTGTAGTGTATAGGACAAATTTCATTTTAAATACAATACTCATGTGCAATTAAAAATTGTATTTTATCCTTTTCCAATTTCCTCGCAGAAATAAAACCGAAAGCCAATTAAATTTAAAAGAAGACAAGATATACCGAAACTTAACGCGAAACTATTTAATTTTCAAAACGAAGGGGAACGCTCAGGGCAAAAAGGAAAGAAGCGAAGGTGAATAAGAGCAGATCTTTAAAGGGAAGGGCAAAAGGAAGGATTACAAGAATTCATACGTCGAGAATTTTGTACGCCGAGAATTGCTAACATTTTCAAAAGTGCCACCATTCTTCGCAGGGAAAGTAATTTCAATGTGTTGCGTTTTGTGGATTTATTGGAAAAACATCGCTCAGGTCGGACCATACATCTGTACTGGGTTCCCGGTTATAAAACGAGAGCAGGTAACGAAAAGACGATGAGTTGGCAAAGGACGGTCGACGGTAAACGTTCCACTCCATTTGGGTGAAATCAAAAGGGACAGGAGTTGGATTTGATCCCGCAAGCAGGAACGGCGTGGACAGTGACCGGCGCTGTAAATTTTCCAAGATCATATGCAAATCCTACTATATAAAACACACTAAGTGGCAATTTCTAGAGAAAATTTTTAGAAGCACGACGCTAATTGGACGAGATGCTTGGCCTTAGTTCCTGGGAATTGAATTGCGACAAGTATTTATTATTACTAGAGTTCGCCCAGTGGTTGAAATTCAACCACAGGAAAGGAAAGGACAAGAAAGGAAAGGAAAGGAAAGGAAAGGAAAGGAAAGGAAAGGAAAGGAAAGGAAAGGAAGGAAAATCAATGGAAGGGAAATGAAAATAAAAGAAATATAATTTGTCATTTTAATATAATAATAGGAACATTCGATGGGTAATATAATGAATAAGTAAGCTCAAAATAGGGAAATTTTATATTGCTCTGGCAGGAAGGGTATGATTTAATCAATCTGCTTCTCGTAAACAAAAGGTAGGAAAAGGGAAGGTAAGGAAAGGCAAAGAAAGGAAAGGAAGGGAAGGAAAATCAATGGAAGGGAAATGAAAATAAAAGAAATAAAAGAAAAGAAAAGTAGAGGAATGGAAAGGAAAGGAAAAGAAAGGAATGGAAAGGAACGGAAGGAAAAGGAAATGAAAAGAAAGGAAGAAAAGAAAGGAAGGAAAACAGAGAAAAGGTAAGGAAAGGAAAGGAAAGGAAAGGAAAGGAAAGGAAAGGAAAGGAAAGGAGTGGAAAGGAGAGGAAAGGAAAGGAAAGGAAAGGAAAGGAAAGGAAAGGAAAGGAAAGGAAAGGAAAGGAAAGGAGAGGAAAGGAAAGGAAAGGAAAGGAAAGGAAAGGAAAGGAAAGGAAAGGAAAGGAAAGGAAAGGAAAGGAAAGGAAAGGAAAGGAAAGGAAAGGAAAGGAAAGGAAAGGAAAGGAAAGGAAAAGAAAGTAAAGGAAAGGAAAGGAGACGAAAGGAAAGGAAATGAAAGGAAAGGAAATGAAAGGTAAGGAAAGGAAATGAAATGAAAGGAAAGGAAAGGAAAGCAAAGAAAAGAAAACAAAGGAAAGGAAAATAAAAGAAATATAAGAAAAGAAATATACTTGATGCATGATCAACTATGTATTTATGTTTAATTTTTATTGTGTACAAAGAAACTCCTTGGCCATGCTCACGATTCAGCATAGTACACAAAAAGCAAGTACACACACACAGCGTGTCTATAGTATGAATATGTGCATGTGTAGTGGTGTGACTATTGTGTTAAATTTTTTATATTAACATGATTTTTCAAATTTTTTTTATTTCTGGATAACAGTGCAGCTCAAAATTTCCTATCAACACATATATAATTTGTATACCTTAGAATTATAGTTTAGCAGAAAACGGTTCCACATTTTTTCATCTTGTCTATTTATATATAAGATTATTTTTTTTTACTACACAGAAACATAACAATCAAAAATATAAAGATACCTACCCCAAACCTACAACCAATTGATAAGGAAAGCATATTTTCGTCATAACATTCTCATGTAGATGTGTAGAGCAGGGAGTTCGTTTAAAGCATTCACTTTCGTTGAATGTCGAAACCAACATTCTCCATTTTTTCTGTTATGGAATGTCAAATTAACTAACATTAATATGTATGGGCGCATCATGTTAAAGTATGCAACAACATAACCCATTGTTACGAACACAATTTATGATTTATTTTGACAGTTTCTTCGTAGTGCAAATTATTTATTTGTCATATGCAGCCAATAATCATAAACTTGTATAATAAATATTTCTATATGTAAACATTTATGTGTGTTAAATTCATAGGTAAGAAAATTAAGAAGCGGAACAAATCAGACATCATAAGGATCACATACATAGGCATACATAAGGCATACAGAGGACCTCATCCCACATCTATCAAGCGCCTGAAACTTGCGCAATAACACCAAAACATATATAACGCAACGTCTGTTTAAGATATAACATTAAAGTTTCACTTCAAGGTTAATGTCATGTCGATTTGCTGCTCATTTATATGCAACAAAAGTGGCAGACATGCAGACACTTTGTCATTCGATGCCGAAGGATAACAAGCAAACAAAAAACTGCAAAGCAAGCGGTCAAAAAGAGCAAATTGTATAACAAAGCAGAAGGTAATAACAAGCAATCGAAGATATTAACTTTAAGCATCATATTGATACGAGCATAAAATTGTTGCTGCTGTGATGTGAAAATACTGCTAGGAAGATCGCCTCATGATGGCGCATTAAAATTTTGCAGCAATTGCTGCACATGTCAATGAATGCCAGTGGCACTAACAATGGCAGGTTGTCAGTTGCAGAAAGATTGTCAGAATTTGAGTTGTGATATGATAATGACAAGATATAAAAGAAATAAATAACAAATTAAATAATATTTCAAAATATAGTGGTCGGTCATATGACAAAAGCAATTAAGCAATTGACTAAGAGAGAAAAATTAAACCATAAGAAACGAGCAATGTGTGCATAGCGACAATGTTGGCGTCAAAGTGACGCATTTGTTGGCAACATTTTTGCTGAGTTAGTGTGATACGTCTTTCACACCGGACATCCTGGCTTCAATTGCCAGCCGATCAACTCCTAAGGAGAGCGGTCTGCGACTGATCTCTTTGCCCACATTGGGGTAGAATTGATCCCCTCTATTCCCTTTTGGGTTTATTTGGCGTCAGTCGGTTTGAAATTTATGTAGACAATTGACAAAAACAAACAGCAACAAAATGAATAAAATAAGAGGATTAAATGTTATTGAATAGCATTATTTAGGATAAATGCGGAGCTCCATACCCAACTTAAAATTCTAGGATAATATGATCCCATATTGTAATATTAGTTTGGTTTTTATTATTCTACTACACCCATGGTTCAACTATGTGGTTGGCTCATCTGTACAATAACAAAATATGTCTGTTCAAATTGTCAAAATCTGTGTATTGGGGTTGGTGCGAATGGTATGTAATGAAAACATAAAACTTAGCAGTTTTTGTATGTGGAAGAAAATATTGCCAATGTGTTGGTTTCATTTTGAGTTTGCTATCTCCTTTTGACAATCCCATCGAACACGCAATGAAATAAATAAAATCGGCTGATGAGATGAGCCAACCATATAATTGAGCCATGTGCAACACCAATACGAAACAAGTAAGGACGGGATTGTCTTCGGCTATGCCGGAGTCTTCATACCTTTCATGAATGGGTCTGAACAATAATTTTATCCCCTTCGAAATCTCCAAATAATCGGATATATAAGATAAGAAATATATAGTGAACAGATGTACATACCTAAACGATTTTTAAGATAAATATAAAATAAACAAGTAAGGAAGGTTAAGTTCGGGTGTACCCGAACATTACATACTCAGTTGAGAGCTATGGTGACAACATAAGGGAAAATAACCATGTAGGAAAATGAACCGAGGGAAACCCTGGAATATGTTTGTATGACCTGTGTATCAAATGAAAGGCATTAAAGAGTATTTTATGAGGGAGTGGACCATAGTTCTATAGGTGGACGCCATTTAGGGATATCGCCAAAAAGGTGGATCAGGGTTGACTCTAGACTTTGTTTGTACGATATGGGTATCAAATGAAAAGTGTTAATGAGTATTTTTAAAAGGGAGTGGGCCCTCGTTTTATAGGTGGTCGCCTTTTCGAGATATCCCATAAAGGTGGACCAGGGGTGACTCTAGAATGTGTTTGTACGATATTGGTATCAAATTAAAGGTATTAATGAGACCTTTAAAAGGGAGTGATGGTAGCTGTATATGTGAAGGCGTTTTCCAGATATCGGCCAAAATGTGGACCAGGGTGACCCAGAACATCATCTGTTGGATACTGCTAATTTATTTATATATGTAATACCTGCCAAGATTTCAAGGGTTCTTTATTTCACCCTGCAGAACTTTTCATTTTCTTCTACTTAATATGGTAGGTGTCACAACCATTTTACAAAGTTTTTTCTAAAGTTATATTTCGCGTCAATAAACCAATCCAATTATCATGTTTCATCCCTCATTTCGTATTTGGTATAGAATTATGGAATTTTTTTTTTTCATTTTTCGTAATATTCGATATCGAAAAAGTGGGCGTAGTTACGGCCCGATTTCGTTAATTTTAAACAGCGATCTGAGATGAGTGCCCAGGAACCTACGTACCAAATTTCATCAAGATACCTCAAAATTTACTCAAGTTATCGTGTTAAAGGCCATGCGGAAGGACAGACGGACGACTGTGTATAAAAACTGGGCGTGGCTTCAACCGATTTCGCCCGTTTTCACGGAAAACAGTTAACGTCATAATATCTATGCCCCTACCAAATTTCGAAAGGATTGGTAAATTTTTGTTCGACTTATGGCATTAAAAGTATCCTAGACAAATTAAATGAAAAAGGGCGGAGCAACGCCCATTTTGAAATTTTCTTTTATTTTTGTATTTTGTTGCACCATATCATTACTGGAGTTGAATGTTGACATAACTTACTTATATACTGTAAAGATATTACATTTTTTGTTAAAATTTTACTTTAAAAAAATTTTTTTTTAAAAGTGGGCGTGGTCCTTCTCCGATTTCGCTAATTTTTGCTAAGCGTATATATAGTAATAGGAGTAACGTTCCTGCCAAATTTTATCATGATATCTTCAACGACTGCCAAATTACAGCTTGCGAAATTTTAAATTACCTTCTTTTAAAAGCGGGCGGTGCCACGCCCATTGTCCAAAATTTTACCAGTTCTCTATTCTGTGTCATAAGGTCAACCCATCCACCAAGTTTCATCGTTTTAGTTTTCTTTGGTAATGAATTATCGCACTTTTTCGGTTTTTCGAAATTTTCGATATCGAAAAAGTGGGCGTGGTTATGGTCCGATTTCTTTTATTTTAAATAGAGATCTGAGATGAGTGCTCAGGAATCTACACACCAAATTTCATCAATTTTCCTCAAAATTTACTCAAGTTATCGTGTTAACGGACGGACGGACGGACGGACGGACATGGCTCAATCAAATTTTTTTTCGATCCTGATTATTTTGATATATGGAAGTCTATATCTATCTCGTTTCCTTTATACCTGTACAACCAACCGTTATCCAATCAAACTTAATATACTCTGTGAGCTCTGCTCAACTAAGTATAAAAATGGCAAAAAACCAATTTTCACGTTTTTATATTGGAAACTATGGGAGAAATGGCCAAAAATCTTTCTATCTCAACGATCGGTTGTATGGGATATATATTGTGACGAATATTAGTGACACTAAGTAATGCTCCCATCACTAATCTGATACTAAGTAAATAAAGCCACAACAACAATAAAGCAAACTGCTACACTTGTATATAGGTAAACAAATTAATAATTTTCTGCACACATACGTGCGGGGCAACAGAGAGAGATACTCACAAGCGCATGTCATCATCAGCCGCTCACACATACACACGCATATGGATACAAATTGCAAATATACGTGTATATAGCTAGCAAACAAGCATCAGGTTCACGAAATTACTAGACCTTAGGAGAAATGGGTGAACGAGGAAACCTAAGAATATAAAAGCGGCACAGGCTGAGGTATCAAGAATCAGTTGGATTTAAGACGCTATCTGGCGAGCAATAGCAGTATTATCATTTAAGCAAACTATTAGTTGCGAGTTATAAGTGTTATTTGGAAGTACTTTAATAAAGGCCATTTTGCATTATTAAATATTGGAGCTATTTATTCAATAGTTTAGTGATTCGAACGTTAGCAGAAGATTGCAGATAAGAGGATTTACAGTAAGTTCGATACAATTGGTGTCAGAAGAGGAATTGTTGAACAAATTCCGAAGACTTCGAATACAACTTGGACATGGCAAAGTTGAGTGAATTGACGATCCAGCAACTGAAGGAGGAGTTGGAAGTCCGTGGATTGGCTACTTTTGGCGATAAATCCCAGCTGCTATGGTATAATATTGTGAAACGTCAGACGGTACTGATGATGCAAAGTCAATCCGTCAAGATCAAGCTCTGCGAATTAGTTCTTCATTGGCCAAACAACAGATTGCTAGGGCACGATTCAGGATAATGAGTAGTAAGATGAAAGGCAGGTACGATGAGAGGAATAATTCGGAAGGTTTCTTGGAGGGAGATTTGGTACTGCTATACATCCCTCACCAGCGGAAAGGTATTCCATACAAATTTTGGTGCAGTTGGGAAGGCCCGTGCAGAGTTGTGAAGAGGATCAGTGATGTCATCTACCGCATACAAACAATTGGGATACCACGAAATAGAAGGGTGTTTCATTTTGAGAGGCCAGCAGCGGTTAGATCGAGAGATTTGTCTGATCGGGACGATCAGACTTAGGTGGAGGGCAGTGTGACGAATATTAGTGACACTAAGTAATGCTCCCATCACTAATCTGATACTAAGTAAATAAAGCTACAAAAACAATAAAGCAAGCTGATACACTTGTATGTAGGTAAACAAATTAATCATTGTCTGCACACATACGTGTGGGGCAACAGAGAGATATATTCACAAGCGCATGTCATCATCAGCCGCTCACGCATATGGATACAAATTGCAAATATACGTGTATATAGCTAGCAAAAAAGCATAGGGTTCACGAAATTACTAGACCTTAGGAGAAATGGGTGAACGAGGAAACCGAAGAGTATAAAAGCGGCACAGGCTGATGCATCAAGGATCAGTTGGATTTAAGACGCTATCTAGCAAGCAATAGCAGTATTATCAGTTAAGCAAACTATTAGTTGCGAGTTATAAGTGTTATTGTGAAGTAATTTAATAAAGGCCATTTTGCATTATTAAATATTGGAGTTATTTATTCAACAGCTTAGTGATTCGAACGTTAGCAGAAGATTGCAAATAAGAGGATTTGCAGTAAATTCGTTACAATATTATATATAGCTCCGATCGAAATGATTTTTTCATGATATCTTCTACGATATATTAGAATAAATATTACGAAGTTTAACGTTTTTATATTGGAAATTAAGAGAGAAATTGCCAAAAATCTTTCCATCTGAACGATCGGTTGTATGGGATATATCCTATATATAGCTCCGATCAAGGTGATTTTTTCAGAAAACCTTTTATGATATATTAAAATATATATCACCTAATTTCACGTTTATACTTTCTACATTAAGGGAGAAATGACAAAAAATTTTGATTTTAAATAGTTGTAAGTGAAGTACGCGAGTAATTTAATTGTGAAGTGTTACTACCATAGTAGTGCTGTAAATAAACAAAATTTTGCTACACAGAAAATTTGAGTTATTTATTCGACAGTTCAACGATTTGAATGATAACAGAATGCGCAGAGTAGTCGAGAATTTCCTGAATTTCCCTATCCTAATATTATTTAAGATCTATTTTTAGAAATGCACTTCTTGGGAATGAAATTCACACTATTTTGTTTGTTATATACAGGACTGTTCAAAAATTTTTATATTGAAGTGCAAATCACAAAACTTATACAAAATAATATGTTCACTAAAAAATTTTTAAACCGAAAAAAGAAAAGTTATAATAATTTTAAATGTTTAAATAATTTTTGTGGTCCCCTTAATGAATAAACTTTGAAATAAAATTTGTTTTGTTAGTGTAAATTTGACTTTCATACCGAAGTGCCTAGGCTGCAAATGGAAGTGCTTTTTTTTGCATATAAATTATGAAATTCAGGCACTTTCATTTGAATGGAATTTATATGTGAGGGCATATGGGAGTGCTATGAAATTTCTGTTTTTTATATGCAAAGTGTGAATTTGTATCTGTGTCTATTCTTGTGGGCAAAACAAAAACAAAAGTACTACAAGTGTTTGTGGGTTGACATACATGGTTATATAGAATAAAACCACAAAGTGCGGTTTTGACACACATTTTGTTTTATGTGTAGAGAAAACCATATCTGTATAAGTTCTCAAATATTGAAGAGTTGATAACGTGCAAAGTAAGAGGGGGCTTTCCGCTCACCACAGTGCCGCCAAATTATATTTAACCGACCTGGTGTGTTTTTCTGCAAGTCGCGTAAAACAGATTCCATAATGTATTGTTACCCGGTATATAAATTTAAAAAAATCTTTCAGAAAAAAAAATTTTAAAAGATCAATTCGAATTTCGGAGAACTTATACTTGTACCTTTTTAGACTAAAATTTAAAGGGCTACAAAACTGCACACTCAAAAAAAAAAAACTGTGGAACCCAAATAAAAAGATTGAAATTTTTGTACAATTTTCTCAAATTTTTACAGAAGTTTCATTGTGGTCACATCAAGTTGTTGCTGGGATGGTCGAGATATATCCGAAAAAAGGATCATAAAAATCGATAACATTCAACAAAACCTTCAAATGAAAGGTGGTAATTAGTATTTTAAAAGTAAGTGATCCTTAGTTCTATAGGTGGACGCCTTTTCGAGATATCGCCATAAAGGTGGGCCAGAGGTGAATCTAGAATGTGCTTGTACGATATCGGTATCAAATGAAAGGTGTTAATGAGTATTTTAAAAGGGAATGGGACTTAGTTCTATAGGTGAACGCCTTTTCGAGATATCGCCATAAAGGTGGAACAGGGGTGACTTTAGAATGTGTTTGTACGATATGGGCATCAAATGAAAGGTGTTAGTGAGTATTTTAAAAGGGATAGGGCTTTAGTCCTATAGGTGAATGCCTTTTCGAGATATCGCCATAAAGGTGGACCAGGGGTGACTCTAGAATATGTTTGTGCGATATGGGAATCAAATGAAAGGTATTAATGACTATTTAAAAAGCGAGTGGATCTTGGGTGTATAGGTGGACGCCTTTTCGAAATATCGCCATAAAGGTGGACCAAGGGTGACTCTAAAATGTTTGTACGATATGGGTATCAAACGAAAGGTGTTACTGAGCATTTTAAGAGGGAGTGGGCCTTAGGTCTACAGGTGGACGCCTTTTCGAGATATCGCCATAAAGGTGGGCCAGAGGTGAATCTAGAATGTGCTTGTACGATGTCGGTATCAAATGAAAGGTGTTAGTGATATTTTAAAAGGGAATGGGACTTAGTTCTATAGGTGAACACCTTTTCGAGATATCGCCATAAAGGTGGAACAGGGGTGACTTTAGAATGTGTTTTTACGATAAGGGCATCAAATGAAAGGTGTTAATGAGTAGTTTAAAAGGGAATGGGATTTAGTCCTATAGGTGAACGCCTTTTCGAGATATCGCCATAAATTTGGACCAGAGGTGACTCTAGAATATGTTTGTACGATATGAGAATCAAATGATAAGTATTAATGAGTATTTTAAAAGCGAGTGGGCCTTAGGTCTACAGGTGGACGCCTTTTCGAGATATCGCCGTTAAGGTGGGCCAGGGGTGACTCTAGAATGTGTTTGTACGATATGGGCATCAAATGAAAGATGTTAATGAGTATTTTAAAGGGAGTGTGCCTTAGTTGTATATATGAAAGCGTTTTCGAGTTATCACCATAAAGGTGGAACAGGGGTGAATCTGGAATGTGTTTGTACGATATGGGCATCAAATGAAAGGTGTTAATGAGTATTTTAAAGGGAGTGTGCCTTAGTTGTATATGTGAAAGCGTTTTCGAGATATCGCCATAAAGGTAGAACAGGGGTGAATCTAGAATGTGTTTGTACGATATGGGCATCAAATGAAAGGTGTTAATGAGTAGTTTAAAAGGGAATGGGATTTAGTCCTATAGGTGAACGCCTTTTCGAGATATCGCCATAAATTTGGACCAGAGGTGACTCTAGAATATGTTTGTACGATATGGGTATCAAACGAAAGGTGTTACTGAGCATTTTAAGAGGGAGTGGGCCTTAGGTCTACAGGTGGACGCCTTTTCGAGATATCGCCGTTAAGGTGGGCCAGGGGTGACTCTAGAATGTGTTTGTACGATATGGGCATCAAATGAAAGATGTTAATGAGTATTTTAAAGGGAGTGTGCCTTAGTTGTATATATGAAAGCGTTTTCGAGTTATCACCATAAAGGTGGAACAGGGGTGAATCTAGAATGTGTTTGTACGATATGGGCATCAAATGAAATGTGTTAATGAGTATTTTAAAGGGAGTGTGCCTTAGTTGTATATGTGAAAGTGTTTTCGAGATATCGCCATAAAGGTAGAACAGGGGTGAATCTAGAATGTGTTTGTACGATATGGGCATCAAATGAAAGGTGCTAATGAGTATTTTAAAAGGGGAATGGGCTTTAGTCCTATAAGTGAACGCCTTTTCGAGATATCGCCATAAAGGTGGAACAGGGGTGACTCTAGAATGTGTTTGTAAGATATGGGCATCAAATGAAAGGTGTTAATGAGTATTTTAGAGGGAGTGTGCCTTAGTTGTATATGTGAAAGCGTTTTCGAGATATCGTCATAAAGGTGGACCAGGGGTGACTCTAGAATATGTTTGTACGATATGGGTATCAAACGAAAGGCGTTACTGGGCGTTTTAAGAGGGAGTGGGCCTTAGTTTTATAGGTGGACGCCTTTTCGAGATATCGCCATAAAGGTGGGCCAGGGGTGACTCTAGAATATGCTTGTACGATATCGGTATCAAATGAAAGGTGTTAATGGGTATTTTAAAAGGGAATGGGCCTTAGTTCTATAGGTGAACGCCTTTTCGAGATATCGCCATAAAAGTGGAACAGGGGTGACTCTAGAATGTGTTTGTACGATATGGGCATCAAATGAAAGGTGTTAATGAGTAGTTTAAAAGGGAATGGGATTTAGTCCTATAGGTGAACGCCTTTTCGAGATATCGCCATAAATTTGGACCAGAGGTGACTCTAGAATATGTTTGTACGATATGAGAATCAAATGATAGGTATTAATGAGTATTTTAAAAGCGAGTGGGCCTTCGGTGTATAGGTGGACGCCTTTTCGAGATATCGCCATAAAGGTGGACCAATGGTGACTCTAGAATGTTTGTACGATATGGGTATCAAACGAAAGTTGTTACTGAGCATTTTAAGAGGGAGTGGGCCTTAGGTCTATAGGTGGACGTCTTTTCGAGATATCGCCATTAAGGTGGGCCAGGGGTGAATCTAGAATGTGTTTGTACGATATGGGTATCAAATTAAAGGTATTAATGAGGGTTTTAAAAGCGAGTGGCCCTTAGATATATATGTGAAGGCGTTTTCGCGATATCGACCAAAATGTGGACCGGGGTGATCCAGAAAGTCATCTGTCGGTTACTGCTAATTTATTTATATATACATACCATGAACAGCATTCCTGCCAAGATTCCAAGAGCTGCTGATTTCGCCCTGTAGAACTTTTTCATTTTCTTCTACTTAATATGGTAGGCGTCACACCCATTTTACAAAGTTTTTTCTAAAGTTATATTTTGCGTCAATGAACCAATCAAATTACCATGTTTCATCCCTTTTTTCGTATCTGGTATAGAATTATGGCATTTTTTTCATTTTTCGTAATTTTCGATATCGAAAAAGTGGGCGTGGTTATAGTCGGATTTCGGCCATTTTTTGTACCAAGATAAAGTGAGTTCAAATAAGTACGTGGACTAAGTTTAGTAAAGATATATCAGTTCTTGATCAAGTTATCGTATTAACGGCCGAGCGGAAGGACAGACGGTGGACTGTGTATAAAAACTGGGCATGGCTTCAACCGATTTCGCCGATTTTCACAGAAAACAGTTACCGTCATAGAATCTTTGCCCCTACCAAATTTAAGAAGGATTGGTAAATTTTTGTTTGACTTATGGCATTAAAGGTATTCTAGACAAACTAAATGAAAATGGGCGGAGCCACGCCCATTTTGAAATTTTCTTTTATTTTTGTTTTTTGTTGCATCATATCATTACTGGAGTTGAATGTTGACTTAATTTACTTATATACAGAAAAGATATTAAAATTTTGTTAAATTTTACTTTTAAACAAATTTTTCTAAAAAAGTGGGCGTGTTCTTCTTCCGATTTCGCTAATTTTATTCAGCACATATATAGTAACAGTAGTAACGTTCTTGCCAAATTTCATCATGATATCTTCAACGACTGCCAAGTTGCAGCTTTCAAAACTTTTAAATTACCTTCTTTTAAAAGTGGGCGGCGCCACGCCCATTGTCCAAAATCTTACTAATTTTTAATTCTGCGTTATAAGGTTAACCCATCTACCTAGTTTCATCGCTTTATCCGTCTTTGACAATGAATTATCGCATTTTTTCGGTTTTTCGAAATTTTCGATATCGAAAAAGTGGGCGTGGTTATAGTCCGATATCGTTCAGTTTAAATAGCGGTCTGAGATAAGTGACCAGGAACCTACATACAAAATTTCATCAAGATATCTCAAAATTTATCGTGTTAACGGACAGACGGACGGACGGACGGTCATGGCTCAATCAAATTTTTTTTCGATACTGATAATTTTGATATATGGAAGTCTATATCTATCGCGATTCCTTTATACCTGTACAACCAACCGATATCCAATCAAAGTTAATATACTCTAAGAGCTCTGCTCAACTGAGTATAAAAATACCGGTTTGGATATCGATATTATAGACGCGCAAAACACCCTTCTACACACTTTTCTTTATTGCTAGCGAAGTGAAGAAGTGCCTTTTGAGACATCTCCCGATATTTTTTTTTATTAGCAGAGCACCGTTTGTACTGAACTTTGCGACAAATATGAAAACGACTTGGTATGAAAGAAAGAAAAATATGTTAAAAATGTCCAGCTACCATTGCTGTGAACCCAACTGGTTTTCAATCAACAATCCACTTGTTTCCGATGTTGGTACAGCATTTTCATTGAAGGCGCTTTATTTTTGCGACAACAACAACAAGCAAGAAACGCAATGTTGGCAAACATACTACTAACCATACCAACAACATAGCAACAGCAACAACAAAAATGATGGTAATGCACACTCGTTGAAATTCGTTCATGAAATTTACTTTGCCTTTACGTTGCTGGTGATCATAAAACGATCACATTAATTACCAATAACAGTATTCACCGCTCGTATGTAACAATAACTACAACAACCATCAAAAACAACAACGAGAATTATTATAAACAACAAGCAATTAAACCATGTATTATAAAAGGTGACAGCAACTAGCCATAATAACATTGACCAACACAACAACAACAATATTATATTCAGTTACATTGGGTCTCAAGGCGGCTTCTCTTTTCGAACCTGCTCAGCCGCTGAAGAACATTATGTCAGATATCCTTTGCTTGTTGTATACATAGGTAATTGGTATAGTTTATGTTGTTCCTTTCGAATTTAGGCTTGTTGGTGTACACTTTTGCTGATGCTTTGTTTTGCTTTTAGTAGTAGTCCTTTGTCTCTGTTGTAGCTTTATAAAATTTTTTTGGCTTTTATTGTCATAGTAAAATATATGCGCAAACTGCTGTTGTTGTTTTTGTTGCCTGGATAAGATTCCAATGCCATGTTGACTACGGGTTTGAGCGTGTTAAAATTGCATTGCTGACGCAAATCGTTCGAATCTTTGAGTTGATGTTGGCATCTGATTGTTGTTGTGATACGCATGTATACATATATATGTACATTTGCTTTGTCGGTTTGCTGATGCCTACAGTGATGCAGATGGCTTTAGAAAGAAAACTATTTATATACATACATACCTAACTAATTAGCTTACTAGGCTGAGGACTTCCGGATTTTAGGGCACAGAAAAATGCACCAGGACTGTGTACTGATATTTAAAAAAGATATTTGGCCGAGCTTCTATTGCGTTAATAGGACTGAGAATAAGTAAAGTCTTTAGAGTGTATTTTTCAAGTCGACGACAACAATATATATATTTGGGTCCATGATTAGGTAAAGTGAGGAAGAAGGACCACACATAGACTGAATGTGTCCATACCATCACCAGAATTTGTTTGACGACGAAAAGGAAATATCCCAAATAGGCAGCAGGACTTACGTTACAAAATACCTCCGTTCTCGTGGCCTATACAAGGATCTAACTGCCTCGAGTTTTAGCAACTCCTTTTAGCTGGAGCCTTGACCTGTGACATGCTCTACCATTTTTTCCTGCAGCTCGTACTTCTTTCACCTACTGCTACTAACGAGGCCTTACTTATAAGCATGTGACGCCAGAAGGTAATGCCCAGTTGATAAGCCATTCGTGAGCCTTAAATCTTCTCCCTTTAGAAAAATAAGCAACTTTTCCAGTCTAAGGTTATAAGATTTGCACATGATCTTGGAACATTTTTCAGCCCCGCGCTTCTGTCCACGATTTTCTTGCTTGATCGTCATATGCAACTCCTGTCTCTTTTTTATTTCGGCAAAATAGTTTGGCACGTCTTTCGTCGATTTATCGAGTGCTGCACCCTCATTTATCAACTCATCGGCCTTTTCGTTACCTTCTAGCTCATTTTAGCTCCTCGCCCATACCCTATGTTTTCTATCTCTGCTAGATTCTGGCCTTTTTCACCATTAAATCTAATACAAAATGATAATTGGAGTGCTGCACAGCGCGTTTGAACTCTTGGTTCGCAGCGAACAAACACACAAACTTTTTTTTTCTGTTGGTTAACAAAGAAATCAGCGAAGGTAAATATTTCAAAATTAAATCGCTAATAAGAAATATTTCAAGCAACTTATACGGTTTTGATTTAGATTAGCGTAACGAAAACCATGACTTTTCACCAACTTTCCGCTAACTTGCACGCTTCTTTTATAGATTCTTTCACGCATATGGAATAAATTATTTATTATTCCATAAAGCTAAGCTTCAAAATTTGAAACTCTGTTTTCGAATCGCAGCTTTCTGTGCGGAGTTATTTCCTTTAACACGTCTTAAAAGGCTTTGTTTTATAGGACGTAAAGATATTCCTAAACGCGGTAGTCTATTTAAAAGCTCGTAGTCGCTAAAATACTTTTTAAAATATATATTTTAACAAACAGTCAACAGACACCCTTCTGTTAAATTTGCGGTGCAATGATTTTCGGCAACATTTATCATTTTCATACAGGAAAACCGCAAAGTAAAGTTTATGACATCGCACTCACGTTTTAACAAAGAAAATACAAATTTGAAATTTTTTAAATTATGTACTAGGTGCGAGAAACGGGATGTGCTATGGCTATATCATTACTACACCTACGGATAGTAATGATAGGCCCTTTCAGAAAAATAGTTATTTGTCATCCAGAGAGGCTCAATATTTATTTTGGTAGTAGAAACGAGCTTATAATATAAAAGCGGCCACCGTGGTGTGATGGTAGCGTCTACACCTGCCACCCTGAATGCCCTGGGTTCACACCCCGGGCAAAACAACATTAAAATTTAAGAAATAGGGTTTTTCAATTAGAATAAAATATTTCTAAGCGGGCCGCCCCTCGGCAGTGTTTGGAAAGCCATGAAAAGCGCTCAGTGAAAACTCATCTGCCTCGGAGATGCCGTTCGGAGTCGGCATAAAACAAGTAGGTCCCGTCCCGCCAATTTGTAGGAAAAATTAAAAAAAAAGGAGCACAACGCAAACTGGAAGAGAAGCTCGGCCTAAATGCATGTACAGAAACACTTGGGAAGGTAATAGTCCTGAAAATGCCAATTAAATTACCAAAGAAGGATAAAGCGATGAAACTTGGTAGGTAAGTTGAACTTATGACGCAGAATAGAAAACTAGTAAAATTTTGGACAATGGGCGTGGCACTGCCCACTTTTAAAAGAAGGTAGTTTAAAAGTTTTGCAAGCTGTAATTTGACAGTCGTTGCAGATATCATGATGAAATTTTGCAGGAACGTTACTCCTTTACTATATGCACGCTTAATAAAAATTAGCAAAATCGGAAAACGACCACGCCCACTTTAAAAAAAAAATTTTTTTTAGGTCAAATTTTAACAAAAAATTTAATATCTTTACAGTATATTAGTAAATTATGTCAACATTCAACTCCAGTAATGATATGGTGCAAAAAAATACAAAAATAAAAGAAAATTTCAAAATGGGAGCCACCATCGCCCTTTTTCATTTAATTTGTCTAGGATAATTTTAATGCCATAAATCGAACAAAAATTTACCAATCCTTGTGAAATATGGTAGGGGGTTAGATTCTAGGACGATAACTTATTTCTATGAAAAAGGGCTGAATCGGTTGAAGCCAGGCCCAGTTTTTATACACAGTCGACTGTCTATCCTTCCACTCAGCCGTTAACACGATGACTTGAGCAAAAATCGATATATCTTTACTTAACTTAGTTCTCGTACTTATCTGAACTCACTTTGTATTGGTATAAATAATGGCCGAAATCCGACTATGACCACGCCCTCTATTTCGATTTCAAAAATTACGAAAAATTAAAAAAATGCCATAATTATATACCAAATATGAAAAAAGGCATGAAACATGGTAATGGGATTGGTTTGTTGACGCAAAATATAATTTTGGAAAAAACTTTGTAAAATGGGCGTGACGCCTACCATATTAAGTAGAAGAAAATAAAAAAGTTCTGCAGGCCGAATCAAAAGCCCTTGGAATCATGGCAGGAATACTGTTCGTGGTATTAAATATAAAAAAAAAAATTAGCGGTACCTTACAGATGATGTTCTGGGTCACCCTGGTCCACATTTTGGTCGATATCTCGAAAACGTCTTCACATATACAACTACCACCACTCCATTTTAAAACCCTCATGAATACCTTTAATTTGATAAACATATCGTACAAACTCATTCTAGAGTCACCCCTGGTGCACCTTTATGGCGATATCTCGAAAAGGCGCCCATCCATAGAACTAAGGCCTTTTAAAATACTCATTATCACATTTCGTTTGATAGCCGTATTGTACAAACGCATTCTAGAGTCAACCCTGGTCCGCCTTTATGGCGATATTTCGAAAAGACGTCCACCTATAGAACTAAGGCCCACTCCCTTTTAAAATACTCATGAACGCCTTTCATTTCATATCGTCAAGCAAATTCTAGAGTCACCCCTGGTCCACCTTTATGGCGATTACTCGAAAAAGCGTCCACCTATAGAACGAAGGCCCACTCCCTTTTAAAATACTCATTAAAACTTTTCATTTGATACCCATATCGTACAAACAAATTCTAGAGTCATCCCTTGTCCACCTTTATAGCGATATCCCTAAATGGCGTTCACCTATAGAACTATGGCCCACTCCCTCTAAAAATACTCTTTAATACCTTCCATTTGATACACATGTCATACAAACACATTCCAGGGCTACCCTAGGTTCATTTTCCTGCATGGTTATTATCCCTTATTTTCTCTCCAAAGCTCTCAGATGAGTATGTAATGTTCGGTTACACCCGAACTTAGCCTTCCTTACTTGTTTTAGCTTGGGTTTAGATGAAAATAAAATTAAAAATGTGAAACTGTCTAATGTACATAAATTTTTGTATTCCTATATTGTTGAATATCGGTGAAATGCGAACACACAAATCAAAATTAGCTCTTGACCGCAAAATTTAATTCACACGAATGTGAAGACATAAATTAAGTTACCAACAACAACAACTCAACTCAAAACCTTAAACCAAGCCCAGGCGAAGATCAAATATAAGATTTACAACTAAACTACAATACCAAAACTGCTGTTACCATATAATAATAATTATGTAGTAAATAATAAATAATAACCGAAAAGCGGTCGAAAATCTGGGCAATTTAGTCATTCTTTGCTTGTGACAAAGCATCTTGACGCAAACAACTCCAAAGTTAACTCGTCAAAACGAACTTTGAAATAAAACACCGGAGTGAGTGTGTTGTGAGTGAGTAAGTGAGTGTATGACTAACTGACTGACTGTGAACAATTGTTTTGTGGGTAAAGGCCGTTATGACCCATTCATTCATTGTTCGCTTACTTTTATGATAAATGCGTTTTGCGTCTAATTGCTGTTATGTTGTATTGTTGTTGTTTTTATTGTATTGTAGGGGGCGTGGTCGTTTATATTGTGTGTTGGCGGTATGCTGTGCTTTTGAGTTTTACTTACACTCCTTTCTACCGTTGAAAATGTGGCTTATTTTCGGCTGATTTTCGACTTTTATAAAATTTGTTATTGTTTTTTTTTTTGTGAAATTTTTGCACTTAATCCACTCTTGGGCACATTTTTGCCATTCGGCCATAAATCACTGCTTTAGAGCAAATTTACGTATAAGTGCTGCTTATGCCATCATTTACTTAGTTGTTTTACTGAGTCAGTTAGTTGAGTTAATTTGTTTTGTTCACTTTGTGCATAATGAAGATTGGAAGTTTGTGCTGAGTGCAGTACAACAGTAAAATGATAAATGTTAATGTGCCAGCGCTCTATAAGCTTAAACTATGTTCCATTTTTTATAATTTTTTTTTTTTTGCTGTAGCTTATAGGTAAGCATCCTAGCTTTAGAAAGTAATTAGTAAATATTAAAAATGTACATACGTACGTATGCCAACAGTTTCTTTTTCTGTAAAAAGTTTTCTACAATTGATAGCATATCTGTAATATTTCGAAGATAATCCTAAAACTTTTTGATGATGAACGGATCAGTATTCGATTTAATTTGACTTAATTTAGTTTCAGTTCTGTTCATTTTATTTAGTTTCATTTAATTATATTTTATTTCATTTTTGTTTATTTTATTTACTTTTATTTAATTTAGTTCTGTTTTCTTTTATTTTATTTTATAGTATTTTATTTTATTTTTTTACTTTATTTTATTTTTTTAATTTTATTTTATTTTATTTTTTTTTAATTTTATTTAATTTTGTTTTGTTTTATTTTATTTAATTTTTTTATTTTATTCAATTCTGTTTTCTTTTATTTTATTTTATTTTATGTTATTTTATTTTATTTTATTTTATTTTATTTTATTTATTTTATTAAATTTTTTTATTTTATTTATTTATTTTATTTTATTTTATTCTATTTTACTTCATTTTATTATATTTTAGTATAACATTTTATGATTTTTTTGTTTGATTCATTTTAGTTTAGTTTATTTTATTTTATTTTTTTTGTTTATTTAGTTTTATTATTTTATTTTAATCTTATTTTGTTTAATATTTTTTGTTTTATTTTATTTTATTTTATTTTATGTTTTCCATTTTTATTTATTTTATATTATTTTATTTTATTCTATTTTTATTCAATTTAGTTAAATTTATTTATATTAAGTATAATTTAATTTAGTTAAATTTATTTAAATTAAGTATAGTTTAATTTAATTGAATTGAATTAATTTAAAATAATATAATTAATGTTAATTTAATTTAATTTAATTTTATTAAATTTACTTTAATCGAAGTTTTTTCTTTTTCTTCACAGTTTATTATTTGACACAAATGTAACCAGATAACCTACAAAGATGTTACAACCAAAAAACGGAATTTTGTTACCAACAAACCAGCAGTGCATACTTCCCTTCGAGCACTTGCATGCATAAAAATTGTGTATATGCTCAGAGACTTTAATTAGTATGTAGATGACTTATTTGCCTTGAGTTTCTGTGTGATTTCTCTTATATCAATTCTACCATCCCGCTATAGAGTAGTGAGTACACTTACGCTCTTATTCCTTACTACTCCATACAGCCCAATACCACGCACTCTCTAGTGCTCTATATAGTACTCTATATAGTACGAAAACGTTTTCAGATAGATTTGCATAGCTTATGTTATAAAATTCGTGGAAGATTTTTCTTACAATATCGAAAATAAAAAAATAAGGATTTGCGAAAGTTGCAACTGCTATTTTTCTGCTTTCAGCTGTAAGTTTAGATGCGTTCATGTGCGTATACTTAAGTTCACTGACTGAGACTTTGAATGTGAGTGTGATACCTTTAAAAACTCACTGTTCGTATTTCAACTAGCTCATCTTCATCTAAGTCGTCAAAAAATTTGGAGGTATTGTAGATCTATTAATAAAATTTTCGAGATTTTTAGTAAGATTTTAATGTTTATCCTTGTTTTCAAAATTAATTGTTTGCTTTTATTAGTAGAGGAATGAAACTTAGATCCCGAGAGCTTATACGACGACCTAACCTCCATTTTATGCTTGGCACTATATCACTTATTATGGGGTGTCATTATTCCAATAGGTCCACTGTAATATTTTGCCATACGCGGTTGAAAGTTTGAGCCACCTTACGTACTTAGACCGAATGAGTCTATAGTGTTACAAAAAGCTCTCTCAACGATCAAACTGAAAAACGCTAGGATCTATGCTACTTGCAAGAAGTGAGTAATTTCGCTCAGCCGCTCGTCGATGTTTATCGATTCTGAATGTTGGCCTTTGAAGTAGATTTAATTCCGATAACCTTACACATTATAGATAAAGCACTTAACCTTCATCTGCTCTTTGCGTCGAAATTGACGCAAAAGCAATATATTTTTTGCATTTTTGTGTAAAAAATTGGCTCAAAATTATTTATTTTTCTTAACTTTGTAAATAACAGTTCTTTACATATTTCAAATTTATTTTGGATACAAAAATTAGTTTTTCTTGGGATTTATTCAAAAAGTTACGTTGGTAACCCTCATGCGTCGTTTTCAACGCATATGGGAAAACATATGTTTTTTCGCGGGAAAGTTAGTTTCAAATGTCATTTTTGCAAGTGAAGAAGGTGTTTGTGATTAGTTTGTGAAATTTTATATATTATAAAAGAAACTCACGAAATAAATAATATGTGTCAACCGAAATATTTGTCGAGTGAGGAAATAGGAGCTCTTATCAATCAAAGTGATGAAGATAGCTGCAGCCTCTCCGATATAAGTGATGATTATATGCTTGATGTGTCAGGAGGTAGTGAAAGTGAAACTTTTTTGGATGGTAGTGAATGCGAAGAAGATAATAATACTCGATCTACTAGAAGTGATGGTATTGGTACTGCTTCAAACGGTGATCTATTGTACCTTTCGAAAGATGGAACAATATGGCAGGCAGAACTTTTTCAGCAGCACAATGGTAGACTCAGAAGTGAGAATATTATCAATCTGTTACCTGGAGTTACTCGATATACTAAAGCTCGTGTTAGCAATAAAAAAGCTTCGTTTCTCCTTTTTTTACCACCACATCTGGAAAATATTATTCTGAAGCATACAAATGCATTTGCTAGAGCTAACCATGGTGAAGACTGCATGGAAATTGATTTTTCTTTACTTCAAGCGTATATTGGCATTTTGATTTTAGCTGGCGTGTATAGGTATAAACAATTTTTTATTGAATAATGTTATAAACAAAATTTACAAATCAATTTGTAGATCTAAAAATGAAACATTGGTAGATTTATTCGATGCACAGTATGGTCGGCCGATTTTTAGAGCTATAATGTCAAAAAATACATTCCAATATGTAACGCAATTACTTCGTTTTGATGATGCTATGAGTCGCAAACAGCAAACGTCTGCAGATAAGTTTGTTCCCATCAGACAGGTATTTGAAAAATAGTCACATCTATTAGCAGACTATTACAACCCACACGAATGTGTAACTGTTGATGAGCAGCTACTAGGTTTCAGAACCGGTGCAAGTTTCGGCAGTATATGCCTTCCAAACCAGAAAAATATGGAATCAAGTTTTGGTTGTGTGTCTGCTCTGAAAGTTGCTACGTAAGAAAAATACAGCCATATTTGGGTAAACCAGCCGGTGTGAGCACATCCGACAAAAATCAGGGTCAACGAGTTGTTTTGGATATGGTTTCTGGGTTGAAAGGTCACAACGTGACAATGGATAATTTTTTTTCCTCATATGGCCTCGGCCAGGAATTATTAGCAAGAGGTATTACAATGGTGGGAACTATGAGAAAAAATAAGACATCGATCCCTCCAATTCTCCTAAAATGCAAAAATCTACCATTGTTCAAGTCAACATTCGCATTCACAAATAATACTGCACTTGTTTCTTACATTGGGAGGAAAAATAAATGTACAATTTTACAAAGTACTTTGCACAACTCTATCGAAGTCCAAGACGGGACTAAAAGGCTACCATCTATTATAAACTACTATAATAAAACAAAAGGTCCGTGTATCGTAAACTTATTTATATGTTTTTTTTTTGGATGACTCAAGTTTGTTTTTCTTTTAAAACAGGAGGAGTCGATACAGTTGATAAAATGCTTTCATGCTATAGTTGCAAGAGGAAAACTAATCGATGGCCCATGGCTGTGTTTGTCAATATAATAGACATATCTGCTTTGAACGCATTCATAATTTTCAATGAAATTAATCCTTATTGGCAGCGTACCCAGAAAGCAACTATTCGATGGAATTTTCTAAAGGAACTAGGATTATCGCTAGCCACACCATATATGGAAAATAGAACTGTAAAGCCGAGAATCAGTTCAGCAGCAAATTTAGTTGAAATTGCTTCCTCACCTAAACATGTTACATCTAAAAAAGCTACTGGAGCAAAAAGTGTTCCACAACAAATAAAAGGCAGACAAAGGTGCTTGATGTGCTGGGAAAAAAATGAAGCTTCCAAAAGTAATATGCACACTACCATTTGCTGCTTCTGTAAAAAAGGGGCATGCAAGACCGTTTATAATAGGAACATATGCATTAAATGTATCGAAAATAAGCTTGCCTAATAATTATTTAAAATAAAAATGACTACTTTTTGTAAAATCAATAAAAAAATCACAATTTTGCAAAAGTTATTGCGTATTTAAATTCATTTTATATGCTAAAAAATTTGAATAACTACATATGCGTCGAAAGGGACGCAGGAACGTCAGAAACGTAAGTTTTTTTTAAGAGCAGATGAAGGTTAATTAATCTTAGTCCTTCTTGATATTTTAAGCATATAAAAATGCAAAAGAATAACAAAAGTAAATCTAAGTACGGTGTTAAACCAATAAAATGTTTTTATTATACTCAGTTGAGCAGAGCTCACAGAGTATACTAAATTTGATTGGATAACGGTTGGTTGTACATATATAAAGGAATCGAGATAGATATAGACTTCCATATATCAAAATAATCAGGATCGAAAAAAATTTGATTGAGCCATGTCCGTCCGTCCGTCCGTTAACACGATAACTTGAGTAAATTTTGAGGTATATTGATGAAACTTGGTATGTAGGTTCCTGAGAACCCATCTCAGATCGCTATTTAAAATGAACGATATCGGACTATAACCACGCCCAATTTTTCGATATCGAAAATATCGAAAAACCGAAAAATTGCGATAATTCATTACAAAAGAGAGATAAAGCGACGAAACTTGGTAGATGAGTTGAACTTATGACGCAGAATATAAAATTAGTAAAATTTTGGACAATGGGCTTGGCACCGCCCACTTTTAAAAGAAGGTAATTTAAAACTTTTGCAAGCTGTAATTTGGCAGCCGTTGAAGATATCATGATGAAATTTGGCAGGAACGTTACTCCTATTATTATATGTTCGCTTAATAAAAATTAGCAAAATCGGAGAAGGACCACGCCCACTTTAAAAAAAAATTTTTTTTTAAAGTAAAATTTTAACAAAAAATTTAATATCTTTACAGTATAAAAGTAAATTATGTCAACATTCAACTCCAGTAATGATATAGTGCAACAAAATACAAAAATTAAAGAAAATTTCAAAATGGGCGTGGCTCCGCCCTTTTTCATTTAATTTGTCTAGGATACTTTTAACGCCATAAGTCGAACAAAAATTAACCAATCCTTTTGAAATTTGGTAGGGGCATAGATTTTATGACGAAAACTGTTTTCTGTGAAAATGGACGAAATCGATTGATTCCACGCCCAGTTTTTATACACAGTCGTCCGTCTGCCCTTCCGCATGTCCCCTAACACGATAACTTGAGCAAAAATCGACATATCTTTAATGAACTTAGTTCACGTGCTTACTTGAACTCACTTTATCTTGGTATGAAAAATGAACGAAATCCGACTATGATCACGCCCACTTTTTCGATATCTAAAATTACGAAAAATGAAAAAAATGCCATAATTCTATACCAAATACGAAAAAAGGGATGAAACATGGTAAGGTAATTGGATTGTTTTATTGAAGCGAAATATAACTTTAGAAAAAACTTTATAAAATGGTTGTGACACCTACCATATTAAGTAGAAGAAAATGAAAAAGTTCTGCAGGGCGAAATAAAAAACCCTTAAAATCTTGGCAGGTATTTCATATATAAATAAATTAGCTGTATCCAACAGATGATGTTCTGGGTCACTCTGGTCCACATTTTGGTCGATATCTGGAAAACGCCTTCATATATACAACTACCACCACTCCGTTTTAAAACTCTCATTAATACATTTAATTTGATACCAATATCGTACAAACACATTCTAGAGTCACCCCTGGTCCACCTTTATGGCGATATCTCGAAAAGGCGTCCACCTATAGAAATAAGGCCCACTCCCTTTTAAAATACTCATTAACACCTTTCATTTGATACCCATATCGTACAAACATATTCTATATTCACCCCTGGTCCACTTTTATGGCGATATCTCGAAAAGACGAACACCTATAGAACGAAGGCCCACTCCCTTTTAAAAATACTCATTACCACCTTTCATTTGATACCCATATCGTCCTAACAAAGTCTAGAGTCACCCCGGGTCCACCTTTATAGCGATACCTCGAAAAGGGATCTACCTATAGAACTAAGGCCCACTCCCTTTAAAATACTCATTAGCTCCTTTCGTTTGATACCCATATTGCACAAACGAATTCTAGAGTCACCGATGGCCCACCTTTATGGCGATATCTCGAAACGGCGTCCACCTATAGAACTAAGGCCCACTCCCTTTTAAAATACCCATTAACAACTTTCATTTGATACCCATATCGTACAAACATATTCTAAAGTCACCCCTGGTCCACCTTTAGGGCGATATCTCGAAAAGGCGAACACCTATATAACGAAGGCCCACTCCCTTTTAAAAATACTCATTAACACCTTTCATTTGATACCCATATCGTACTAACAAAGTCTAGAGTCACCCCTGGTCCACCTTTATTGCGATACCTCGAAAAGGCGTCCAGCTATAGAACTAAGGCCCACTCCCTTTTAAAATACTCATTAACTCCTTTCGTTTGATACCCATATTGCACAAACGAATTCTAGAGTCACCCCTGGCCCACCTTTATGACGATATCTCGAAACGACGCCCACCTATGGAACTAAAGATTACTCCCTTTTAAAATACTCATTAACGCCTTACTTTTGATACCCATATTGAACAAACAAATTCTAGGGTCACCCCTGGTCCACCTTAATGCGATATCTCGAAACGGCGTCCACCTATGGAACTAAAGACTACTCCCTTTTAAAATACTCATTAACACCTTTCATTTGATACCAATATCGTACAAACGCATTCTAGAGTCACCCCTGGTCCACCTTTATGGCGATATCTCGAAACGGCGTCCACCTATGGAACTAAGGACTACTCCCTTTTAAAATACTCATTAACACCTTTCGTTTGATACCCATATCGTACAAACGCATTCTAGAGTCAAACCTGATCCACTTTTATGGCTATATCCCTAAATGGCTTCCACCTATAGAACTATGGCCCACTCCCTCATAAAATACTCTTTAATGCCTTTCATTTGATACACATGTCATACAAACACATTCCAGGGTTTCCCTCGGTTCATTTTCCTACATGGTTATTTTCCCTTATGTTGCCACCTGAGTATTTAGTGTTCGGTTACACCCGAACTTAACCTTCCTTACTTGTTTAGAAATGTTCTAGTACTTCTTATGTGAGCCATTTCCTGTTTTTTAACCTGCTGCTCCTTTGTGACCACCGGCAATATGTTTTTCAATTCTCTATCTCTAATCATATTCGATGAGAACCTCCTCAGTACCTATCCGCTCAGACATATCGTAGATCAGGGATGCATTATCATCGGGAGCTTCCTTAAATGGGAACACATATAGTCGGCTAATTTACTGCTTCACGCTATCCTACATAGCACACTAGACTTCCAGTGGTCTCTTGGAGAGAACCTCAAATCGTTTTAGCCCTTAAATTCGTTTTTAGCCCGCTGATATACGCCTTAGCAGCGGTCAATCTTCTGGCTCGGACGCTCAACCTTACAAAATATTATTCAAAGCAAGCATAAGTAAGGCAAGAGTTAGAAAGTACAATAAAGCTCTTACCAAAGCGCATTATTTGGATGACATATATAGTAAACCGTTCCTGTTCTCATTACTGTGATTGATTCGTGATTATTATTAAGTTTTAATTTTGAAGCTTTATTGCTTTAGCTGTTTTCCAAACATATTTATTTCCGTTAAACTTTCTTTTAATATTTACAGCGTATTTACACTTTTTCTTAAATTGATGCATAACTTTTTTTGTGGCCTGCTATGTGTATCGCCTATTCATAGCAATCACTTACCACGCCTTTCAACCATTTTCTCCCCTCTTAAGTAAAAATGATACGCTCACGCTATTGCAGTTTCAAGTATTTGACTAATTGCATTCACTTACGAATTTTTCATTAGTTCTAAGTATACAACTTTCAGCAATTTCTAGTTTATTTCAACTTATCAATTTGGCATCTTGGCGTGTACTCTGTCTACCTTTTGTGCATACGTCTTCAAGTTGTTACGTTCATGTGAAACAACTGGACGTGCGTAGATCCAGAATTTTTCTTTGTACGAACGTTGGTTAATTTATTAGTAGATTTTTTTGAGACGATCTGTACGTGATTGTGAGAATTAGTGCGACTGTAGATCTATACGAAAGATAATCTCGCTGCGATTGCATTTTGCTGCACATACTAGAACTCGTAAATTATACGACGATATATTGCTGTGATAATGGATACATGCAGTTAAGTGACTCTCTGTTGGAACATTACAATAATGGCAATGATTATGTAGATTACCTCCAACAGACTAGTTGGATATGGGCATTAAATTGATTTGATTCACGACTTAGGCAATGTTTAGTCTGCTCATTGTTTTTGGTACTAACTGCATAAATTAACTAAAGGCGATCGTGTTCTGAAATTGGTTGGACCAAAAAGAGAGACGTGATTGAATATTATATTTTATGCTCAGATGTGCAAGGTGTCAGCTTCGAACACAATTACAATTATTTGGTGATATTATGTGGAAAACCCCTGGAAAACTGAGAAAAAATGTCAGCACAGAACATGCACTTGCGATACTTACTGCTTGAAGTACAAGCGTAAACTGATTTACTGCTTGCTCTGCTTGTTCATTCGCTGCGCTCTCACGACATGGATATAAGTGTCAAAAGTTTTCCGTTTTTCTTAAGAGCATCTCTGATTTAATAGCTTAAAATTTGTTTCCCTAGATCAGGGTTCTAAAAACTGAATCCGTTACTATATTATTAACATTATTATGATTGTATTGGCTTAGTCGTTGATCAACGAGCAATGACGCAAAAGGAATGTACGTATTGTTCGCCAACGTTCAAAAAATATTTCGTTAGTATGCTATGAGAGTATCAACGTATTAAAATAAAATATAATGATCACACCAAAAAGCTTAAAATTACGCTCTTGAGCGTTTGTCTGAAAAATATGTTATTTTAAAATGGGTAAACAAGCAATAATCTCCTCTGATGTGACGACTAACATATTCAAAAACGAAAAAGCGAAACAATCCATGTGAATTGAATCTGAACAGTCGTGCTATAAAACGACGTCATCTGCTCTAGAAAGGAGGATTTTGATTCCAGGCTGGTAACGTATATCTGCAGTTGTCAGGGCGCAAGTTTGCGATGTTGATTTTTCGGTTGGGAAACATTTTCGGCGTGAGAACGGATCAAATACATATAAAGAAGAAAGATCATTCTGCGTATAAGAGTGCATATGCAAGTAGTCTGCTAATTCAATGAGTCTAAGAGAATTGTTGTTCGTTGCTTAGTTCCTTAGCCTAATCTCTAATAAATACGTAGTAGATGATATGTTTAAGACTTACAATCCCCCAGGGTATTCTTCCGTGTCGCTGTGATGAGTTTCGTGAAGGGAATATATGTGTTGCGTTCATTAAAGTTTAGTCCGTTTGCTGACTCAACTGGTTCTACAAGTGAAATCAGTTTCCCGATCCATATGATAGGCCTCTTTATATGATGAAGTGGAACCACCTAGTCACTTTGTGCTCAGCTGGCTCTCTTAAGCATGGACGAGATGCTTATATCTTGACTAAGTGACATCGAAGTTCTGTTGACTTTTTAAAGATGACTTATATGCGGTTGAAGTCATTTTCATCATTAAATATAACAACTTTACACGAAGTTGGCGGGTTACAGGGTCAGAATATACCCGCGGTAGGTATGCCTGTCTTAAGAGGCGACTAAAATACCAGATTCAAGGGATTGTGTAGTGCACCCCTTTCATGTTGCCAGTGCAATATATATCTTCTCCAAACCCAATTGTCAACGTCACCTATCCGTTGCGAATCCTGTTTCACTAACAGCCGAGGCTCTGACGACCCCGAACTCCTCATGTATCTAGGGGGTGAGAGGGCGTTATGGCCAAGAAGGTCGCATGTAGTCATAACAAATCGTTCTCGAGATGGTCGGGCTTGGTACCGGAACGTACCGGATGTGCATCCGGCAAAGGACCATCAACATCGATAACACTCGCCAATGCCTTCAGGAAGTATCCTTATCGCGACAACAACAACAATGACAAGCTGGCGGTATGTATGCTCGAAACAATAATACAGTATACATTCAAATTTAAAAAAAGTTAAGTTAAGTTTCAAGGTCTGCTGACTGAAATTTTTTAGAAACGTTCGTTCATTCCTTTGAATACCATTTCTACAGTTTTGACTATATATGCATCCCATTGCTTGTGAATATTTGAGAACTCCGCATTCTTGAGTTCTGGGAGGCTCTCCCATAAATAGACTTAATTCCCCTTCGATAGTGAGACAGATAGTCGCACCTTGGATATTAAATTCCAATCCCAATCATTCCACATGAAATCCTATTCCAGTACCATTTTCGGTACCACAAGAAATTAGAAAATAACCATACCTGTATCCAATCGAGCGACATTTGAAATCGAATCAGAGTGTAAAGTGCTAGTTGATCCTCTGTTCGTTCTGTAAGAAAACCACCCATTGCTCGTTATTAAAATCGATGAATACTCATACAGTCCAAAAACTTACGTCATTTATAAATTCCCTTTTAAGTACAGGAAATAATAGCTCAAGATCCCTAAGCAATACAAAAGTATACTTCGTCAATTAACAAACTAACTTCTGAAATCTTCAAGAAGTTTACATTTGTTGTTATAGCAGAATAAACAAAATATTATTTAACTAGTTTCTGAAAAGGCAAATCATCTATAGAAAAATATAAATTTTTTTGAAGTGGTCTCAATTGTACAAAATGAAATAAGATATATTTGGATATTCTCCTTAGTTACTCAAGTGTATTCAAAGATCAAAAAGCTAAGTAAGTCAATGCGGTTGACTTAATATTAAAACAATCAATTAGGCACTGACTCACTCAATCAATGTGTATGTAGGTACAAAAATGTTTTGAGAAATTTGTACGCATGATTGTGGCTGCTGTGCCAAACTTACTGGAGTACTGGAAAGGAAATGTGGAGATTGAAGTGATTTTTAGTACTCGGATTTTAAGGCATAATTAACATACATATGTACACATGTAAGTAACTAAGAAAATTTTGTGTACTTTTTTGTTAAACAAAATTTATTTAACTGAAATAACAGACCATTTTATTTTGTTGCAAAATAGAGAGCTAAAGACAAAGGATAGCTTAACAATTAGTTTTGCGTACCCAGTAGATAAAATGTTTATTATAAAAGATTAAAAATAGTGCAACGAGCCTTGGAAATTCTAGAAAATTCTGCTCTTTGGTTATCGTTCGTATCACTGAACTATCGAAAAATAAACGCAAATATTCTGAAAACGTTTATTAACAGCACTATTATGGTAGTAGATTCTCCCAATGTTATGTGTTCGCGTAATTCACTTATAGCAAATTAAAATCAATCTGATTAATTATTTCTTAGCTTGTGCTGCTTTTACACTCTCATTTGTCTAGTTCGTCTATTTTTTCAAGGCTCTAGACTTTTCGTGAACAGCTTTCTCGGATAATTTCTTATTTACTTCTCTCATATCTCTGCATTTATATTCAATGTTGCCCTCTATTTTCATGTGTATATATGTATGTCTCACTAATATGCGCTCTTTATATGTGTACATGTATGTGTGGCTGGTTTTTAGTTCATCTGCTTTCCTTGCTGCTGTTGTCCAGCTATATCTGAAAGCTATATTCATTACTGAATATTTATGGGACTTTTTCGTATAATATACTAAGGGATTACATTAAGGACTATTAAATGCCAGACATGGTCAGTATGATTTTAAAGCCTACATCCTCCTAGTCATCACCAAATCAACAAAAATTGCTTCGGAGATGATCCCGGGAGTGCTCCAAAATAGTATCCTTATTCAACCAGAAATTAATCTCAAGAGATTATCAAATGAGAATCCTATAAAAGCCCAAGAGCTCATCAGAAAACAACCACAGTTTGGCCTTTAAATTCAGATCCCCAGAAAAACCACAAAATTGTCCGCAAATTATGCCAAATTAGCCCCAAAGCGATCCCAAAATAACGCAGAAATAGTCTCTAAAACCATGCAAGTTTACCTCGAAGTAATCCCTAAATAACCGCGGGAGAACAACGAAATAGCCCCAAGATCATCAGGAAATAACCTTAAATTTATTCCGAGATGACCCCGGGAGCGCGCCTAAAGAGTCTCTGAAACCATTGAGAAATTACTTCAAAGTGTTCCTTGAATTACCTCGGGAGAATACTGAAATATTCCTAAAGCGCGTTAGAAAATAACCACAGTTTGACCACGGAAAAACCACGAAATAGTCCGCAAATTATCCCGAATAAGCCCCAAAACTATACCTAAGACGAGCCGCGGAATAAACTCAAGGCCATCAGAAAATGACTACAAATAGACCTTGAGATCTCCCCTCAAGGACCACGAAAGAGTCCCTCCCGATAGGATCCCGAAATGACAACGAAATAGTCGCGAAAACCTTCCGGAGTTGACCGGAATAACCACGTAAGGCATCGTGCTACCAACCCTACTGCTCTCCTTCATATCTTTCGTAGTTATTGTTTTGCTATTTGCTGCACTCTAAAACACGACTTAGCTCATAGACCGGAGCAGTAGCAGAGCAACTTTTTTTTAGCTGATGATCTAGACTAGAAATTACAAACATGGGTTTAAAATAAGAAAATTTAATTATTTAATATTAAGTTTTTTTGACTTCATAACTAGTATTCGAGAATAACTTATATCCCAACTATAATGAAGTGCTTAATCAACTTTAAATGCCATTCACAACCCACTACAATGTTAAAATAAAATACCCCTTCGATATTACGAGTCATCATACCCGCAAGTCTTATTTGCAGTGCATCACTTAAATACAACTTGATTAACAAATTCATTTCAAAATTCCACTTTTATTGTTGTAATTTTTCTTCTTACTTAACGCAATAAAGCTTGACTATGCTGTTGTATGACATAAATATTCAAGGCTTTGATTAAGCGCTCAACCCAATCAGTTTATAAATATTTTTTATGAGTAGCTAACACACACATACATTCAAGCAAATAGTAGGAGTATACATATGTACATAGCTAGGTACATGACTTTGTCACCACAATATAGAGAATTTTAAAAGTGCTAGTCCTTGTTGTGTTCATTTGTGAGATTAATTGTTAATCTGTCCCCAGCGGGTGTCTTTTTTTTTTTGTGATGCTAAGTGCTAGAGTTTTTTTAGGCGTATAGGCACTTCTCCAGGAGGCAACCAAATAGCGACAAGTTCCTTTTGCTATATTTAATTGTTGAGGCGTTGCTAGTCAGCTTGAAAATAAGTACATCTATGCATGCATTTGGGTTCATTGCTACATATGAGCATACAATTGTGCACATACAAGAGATGACAATTTCTGACTGTCCGGAAATTTGGCCTTTATAGGTTTTACTATAGTGAGTATTCATTGAGAAACTTTCAATGGCAGATATACACTCGGAGTGTTTGCTTAATCCCGATGGGACCCCGATTTGATATTTTTTATTCTAATTGAAAGAACTTATTTTCTTAATTTTGATGTTTCTTTTCCCGGGAACTGAATCCAGGACCACCACACCACGTCGGCTGTAGATTAAAGATCTTAAAGAAAATATTGCTAGAAATGATACTAACCTCAAAATAAGTTTTTCCCACTTGAGGTGCCGGCACTATTTCCACTCCATATTCAAGCTCAGCACGTCCAAAACTTCGAGAAAGTATGTATAGGTCTGTTTCTGGTTAAAAAATTTATTAATTATTCGGTCTGTGATAAAGCAGTAAAAGGTTTTTTTTTTTCAATTTTAGACACGAATATCCCGAAAAATTACGACCGCCGTGTTGTGGTTGTAGCGTACTCCGCCTATCATGCCGTAGAGCCTGGGTTCCGAGTTCCAAGCGAAGCAGCATGAAAAATTTAGAAATACGATTTTTCAATTAGAAATAAGTTTTTCTAAGCGGATTCGCTCCAAGACAGTGAATTGGCAAGCATTCCCATTGTAGTTCTGCCTTGAAAAGCTCCTCAGTGAAAACTCATCTATCTACTTTGCAAATGCATTTCGGAGTCAGCGTAAAATGTAGGTCCCGTTCCGCAAATTTGTAAGAAAAATTAAAAAGAAGCACGACGCAAGTTGGAAGAGAACAATTTTTTTATGCATTTAAATCAATAAAGGCTCATACAAATAAAATAAAATAAAATAAAACAAAACAATATCAAATTATATGAAATAAAATAATAATAAATAATAATCTTAATAATACATACTGCCGTATTTTATTATACTCAGCTGGTACGTAGGTTCCTGGGCATTCATCTCAGATCGCTATTTAAAATGAACGAAATAGGAACACAACCACGCCCACTTTTTCGATATCGAAAATTTCGGAAAATCGAAAAAGTGCGATAATTCATTACCAAAGACGGATAAAGCGATGAAACTTGGTGGGTGTGTTGAACTTATGACGCAGAATAGAAATTTAGTAAAATTTTGGACAAATGGGCGTGGCGCCGCCCACTTTTAAAAGAAGGTAATTTAAAACTTTTGCAAGCTGTAATTTGGCAGTCGTTGAAGATATCACGATGAGATTTAGCAGACAGGTTACTACTATTACTACATATTTTCTGAATAAAAAATAGCAAAATCGGATGACGAACACGCCCACTTAAAAAAAATTTTTTTCTAGCCAAATTTTGACAAAAAATTTAATATCTTTACAGTATATAAGTAAATTATGTCAACATTCAAGTCCAGTAATGATATGGTGCACCAAAATACAAAAATAAAACAAAATTTCCAAATGGGCGTGGCTCCGTCCTTTTTCATTGAATTCGTCTGGAATACTTTTAATGTCATAAGTCGAACAAAAATTTATCAATCCTTGTGAAATTGGTACGGGCATAGATTGTACGACAGTCGACCGTCTGTCCTTCCGCTCAGCCATTAACACGATAACTTGAGCAAAAATCGATATATCTTTACTAAACTTAGTTCACGTGTTTATCTGAACTCTCTTTACCTTGGTATAAAAAATGGCCGAAATCCGACAATGACCACGTCCACTTTTTCGATATCGAAAAATGAAAAAATACCATAATTCTATACCAAATATGAAAGAAGAGATGAAACATGGTAATTGGATTGGTTTATTGACGCAAAATATAACTTTAGAAAAACTTTGTAAAATGGGTGTGGCACCATTAAGTAGAAGAAAATGAAAAAGTTCTGCAGGGCGAAATCAAAAGCCCTTGGAATCTCTGCAGGAAAACTGTTCATGGTATTACATACATAAATAAATTAGCGGTACCCGATAGATGATGTTCTGGGTCACCCTGGTCCACATTTTGGTCGATATCTGGAAAATGCCTTCACATATACAACTACCACCACTCCCTTTTAAAACTCTCATTAATACTTTTAATTTGATACCAATATCGTACAAACACATTCTAGCGTCACCCCTGGTCCACCTTTATGGCGATATCCCATGGCGTGCATCTATAGAACTATGGCCCACTTCCTCTTAAAATACTCTTTAATACCTTCCATTTGATACACATGTCATACAACCACATTCCAGGGTTACCCTAGGTTCTTTTTACAACATGGTGATTTTCCCTTACTTTGTCTCCATAGCTCTCAACTGAGTATGTAATGTTCGGTTACACCCGAATTTAGCCTTCCTTACTTGTTTTTGTTTATTTTGTTTTGCTTTTAAAAGGGATATATTTGTGAAACTAGTTTTAAGTTTTTTAAATTAATATTAAAACTTAATTTTCAACAATCGCGGGATTAAATTCAATTAATCCCGAATTTTTTTGGACTATAAAACTAGCGGGATCCCGAGATCGTCATCCCTAGGACATATGATATTATTTGTTCACTCTATTTGTATGCATAAATTTTTATGTCTATATATTTTATGTTGGCACCTCTTCAGCTTACAAATTGCGCGCTTTAACGCCTCTTTTAACGTTCTTTTTCATTCCTGTACACACTTCTATTTCCTCTATTCCCTGTCATTTCTCTTCTCATCTACAGCATCTCAACGTTAAGTGTAGTTAGTTGTTAACTTTTTGCTTTAAATGGTCACTTTTATTAAACGAAAATATTTTGTCTTCTAAATTATTATCTATCATTGTTGTTGTTACTGTCATTGAGATTAATGTTTGAATTTGTTTGCGCGTGTGTGTATGTGCGGCATAGCTGCAAACTGTTGCAATTTTCCTGGAATTAATGAACTTTGTTTAGTAATTTTTTATCTCAGAAGAAAATGTGTTCATGTTTGGTTCACCATTAAGCCTCAGAAAATTGCATGCAACATCATCTTCCCTTAGGCGCATAAAAACATTAAATGCATTGTATTAATCTTTGGCATTGCAAGCATGAAAGCTATCGATTGTATTGAATATTAATGAATTAATTTCTATGGCAAGCAATATTTGTCTGCACATACACGTTCAAATGTTTATTTCTGCAGGAGATAACAAGCTTGTAATAAAAGTACATGACTAGTTTGCGACCAATATTTTTTTAAGATTTTAGGAGTATGGAATATTTATTTCTGACACAAGGGATTGCTGCTAGGAACACTCTCATATGCCCGGTGAACTTTCCGGCACCACCTGTGATGTAGAGATATTGCCCCCTACCCAAGGGGACGTGATAATTAACCCCAAACAGTAATTTAAATAATTTTCCAGAACAGAGTGGCTATTCACCAGTTATCTCGCAAGCAATTAAAAGATTCTCAATTAAAATGTATCATTAAAATAAGAGCGTTATATTACTTAAGTCTGAATGAATTTGATTTTAAATATATCAGAAGCTTGTATGAAAAAATAAGGTTGCTGAGTAGTGGACCTTAGTATTCACACTGGTAATGAAGTAGTTTTCAACTACTTAAAATTACTGCTGGGTACAACTGAAATTTTCTTGGTATTAGAGTGTTGTGTTCATGCAATTGGTTCGCATTAGAGAAAAATAATTCGGTTGATATAATGAAAAGAAATAGTTAATGCGAGGTTCATGTGGATCTAGGCTTCGGATGTTTTATATCTTTACTTTTAACAGTTCTTAAAAATTAACGCCAGGACTAAATTTTTTAACAAAGTTAATTTAAAATACCAGAGTATTTTATTACTGACCTTTCAGAAATCGGAAACTCATCAATAAGATTCTGGAGCAGAGAATTCTGAACAAAAAAAAAATAGTTTATAAGGACCAAATTTTGTAAAATAAAAAAAATTTTTTTTTTAAATAAATAATAAAAATATTGATAAGTAAAAATAAGAATAGATAATCTTTTCACAAACATTATCTACCTACTTACTTAATGAGGACTAACAGTTTAAACGTCCAACAAGGTACGCCAGTCACTTCCTTTCTGGGTTAACAGGTGTCAATTGGTCACACCAAGGGAATATAAATCGTTTTCCACCTTCGAGCGGAGTGGATGATGTCTTCTGCTCCTGCTCTTAGCACGTTTCAGTAGCCGGAACATCATCTTTCATTTGTATTTCATGGCCTAGCCAGCGTAGTTGCTGCGTTTTAATTCGCTTAACTATATTGATTTCTGCGTAAAGCTCGTACAGCTTATTCCTAAATATTCTTCGATACTCGCCGTCATCAACACTTAGAGGTCCGTAAAAACTTGCGAAGAACTTCTCTCTCTAATACTCCCAAAGCCACTTCACCTCATGTTATCATGGTCCATGCCTCTGCACATTAAAGCAACACGAGTACGATAAGTGACTTGTAAAGCATGATTTTCGTTTGCCGAGTGAGGATTTCAATTTTCAGTTGCCTACCTTGTCCAAAGCAGCATTTATTGGCAAGAGTGTTTCTTTTCTGGATTTCAGAGCTAATAACCAAAGTCTTTTACAATTCCGAAGTTATTGCTGCCAACAGTGGCGTAGTTGCCAAGCCGCAAATGCGCTGACTCCGATGACAGCAGGTACTTTGTTTGTAAGCCGAGCTCCATAGCTCTCGACTAAGTATCTGAGAGCTGTTGAGCATTCTATTTACTCCGCACTTCCTCATTGAAGGTGGAAAAATGTCTGTTACCACTATTAGATGATTTGCAGCCAGAGGATATACGCGGCCATATTTTAATGAAACTTTCCCATGTTTTAATGAATCTTTCCCTTTATCTTGTGTTGATAGGAAGACGTAAGCACTACAAGCATTTCCTCGTATCTAGAGAGCAAAATTAGCGAAAATTCAAAGAGATTCTTGTTGAAATGATCTGCGAAGCCAAACAAAGAAGAAGACTAGAGAAGGCTACTGATCAGAGAAAGTATGAGAGCCACAGTACTATGCTGCATTAAGACCTGTCTAGTGCTTAGAAGCATAAAACCTGGAGAGTTAGCGCTTGGCATCGGTAGTGGGGCGGTAGATAAAGATGACTGCGGTATACATGGAGATAAAGATAATAACGTGTATAGAATGTAGGGTAAATTTGTTATTCATTCTACAAAAGAAAAACTAACATAATGCTTATGCTGTTGTTGCATATAAAGAGGATTCGCTTTGTCTTGCAAGCGGTACCCGGAATGCAAGGATTGTAAAGCCACAGCCACAAAATATACGCGAAAACTGATATGCAATCCATGCAATTTATAGTAAGCACAAACCTATATACATATATATTCGTGCAACCAATGGAGGAAACGAAAATCAACCCTCCTCAACGGTATTCTTCTCAATCCTTTTATTTCGCCCACGAAATATTGAGTAATTGTTTTTATATATTTCTGTCATATTTTGTTATTTTTTTTGCCAATTTTTTGACGCTTTGTATTGATGCATGTTACAACTTCGCATTCGGCTGCTCTCCAAGTCTTGCATATTTTGTCGTAGAATACAAACAATCCGTGCAATCCTTGCACCTTGCAATACAAAATGAAGCCCTTATTCATAAACGTCAGTTCAGCAATGATATCGCTTATCCTATAGCAACGCTTTGTCGTCAACTCAGCGTTGATGTTCATATGTAATCAGGAAGATCGGTTCCAGGAAGAGAAAGTTATAGTACATATACTGTAGGTTTTAACGTAATAATAACACTGAACACTATTAAAGAGTACAAGAAACTTGGGGCTAGGTTTTGTTAAGTGTGATACTACTCTGAAAAGTGATGTGACGTACCCTCGTCTGAATGCTGAATACAGTGAAATCTCCTTTGGGCAGCCATTTACCGTCACTCAACTTTCATCAGGCAAATAGTGGTATTCGCTTTCTATTTTAAAGACACAGTATGTATGTACCTATTTGCTCCATTGGAGATCTTAGAGCCCCAGTTAAGGTGGAAGGGTGGGGCAATGGCACACCAATAGACACGGTAAAGTCTATCGTATACGGTGTCGAAATTGTACAAAAAAGATAATTTAAACCGGACGAACACTATAGTGTTTTTTAAGGGGAAGTGGCAGTCTTAGCTTTTATAAAGACAACCGGGTGGTCACTAAGGCGATAATCTGGCATACCAAAGCATTTAGAAATGTGGATACAAATAACCGCCACCATGAGTTGAAACAGGAATAATCTTACAATCATTAAAAGGTTTCGGTTTTATGGAAAAAGATGTTGCCAAAAAGCTGAATGAATTAGAAAAAATGTCAAAACCACGTCATATCAAATTTTCAGTTCTAAAAACAGATAGTGGGGTACGTCCTAGGCAACTTCTCTTTGCAAATAGGTAGTCTAGATTTTATAACACAGGTCCCGGTTCTTAAGGGGGTTTTCAGTTTGGTCGTTGGATAAACATTCGGTAACACTATGAACACATTGAGTTTGTGTGCGGTCTGGTCAATCGAAGTTAACTTCAGGCAATCCGGAGCCTCACTTTTCATTTACACAACCAGTAAGACGTTTTTTTTACGTCTAATGGACTGAACAGAAACAGTATTTCACATAAGTGGCGGACAAGGAAGACACTGACAGCTGAGTTGGCTGTATGTAATTTGAAGACAAAAACGTCAGACAGGCATCGTATCAGACCTACTTTGCTAATTTTCTGCTTTTGAATTGTGTCAGCAACGTCGCACATATTGAGTTGCTATTCATAGCATACTTTTATTAAAATATGGTGTTCAAATTGTAGCAACATTAATAGTTGATAATCTAATATGTTTTCCATGATGAAATCAAACTCCATTGCAAAAAAAAGTATTTACGTCAACCGTTATGTATCTCTCAATACGGTACGTTCGTAGTATCAGGCGAAAATGGCTTAAGTGGTGTAATTCGATAATGCCGGACGCCATGATGAGGTGGATTGTATCTGCTGAGCTCTTAATAGAGGTATCCGTTATGAGAGGTTTCTCTGTATAAAGTTTAATTAGGGACAGCTTGTGAAAATGGCAAAACATTTTTGCATATACTTGACTTTACAATTTTTTTGTATCCATAGCATATCTTTCACTCGTCCACTCCATAATTTTTCATAACCACTCATAAATCTTGACAAGCAAAGTTAAGGCGTGTAGCATTGTTTATGAGCGCATCTTCAAGCAATCAACCGCACAACCAACAACAAATTTATTTATTTACACCAGAAGAACTTAAAAAGGAAACTTCAAATAACACTTCCACCATACCTTCCTCCAACAACAATCAAAAAAAATAAAATAAATACATTGAATAATATTTCTTGGCTATGAATTAACTACACAATGTTTGTCATGCTTCCAGTGAAGCGGCAAGCAAAAGATTTGAATACTAATTGGCATTGTAAATGTAGTACAACCAAGATACAAATTCGCGCTATGACCAACGAAGGTAAAACGAAAGCATAGCAAAGCAAAGCAATGCTGAAAATTTTTAGCGAAAACGCGTTCGCTTGGTGGGTGAGTGTGGGTGAGGCAAAGTAAATGAGTGAGCGTTGGAGTGCGCATCCTTTGAAGGCATTGCGTCTGCGGTTTGTCATTGTACAGACAAGTGAAATGACTTTGTCAGTCAGTCATATAGAGTCAAAACAAGAAAAAACTTGGAAAATTTATGATAAACTAAGAATTATTGTAATGATCAGTACAAACAAGCTGTCAGACCTCCATTGAACTATGTAAATGCTGGAAGATAGTTAAGTGTAGATACTTCAGCGTTTGATCTGGGATCCTTGGAACACCCACGATATAGCGCAAATTGACATTTGCTTTTTGAAGCGGAATAAAAAAAGAGAGGATAAAAATATAAATAATAAATAGTCATAAATAAAAGCGCGACTACATTTAAACAAATATTATTGCATGTATAGCAGCGTACGAAAAAATAGCAGTGGCAATGCTATTAAAATTTTATCAATTAAAAATTTGAAAATTCGAGAAAATTTTATAAAAATTACGAAATTTTTTATTTGAAGTTTTCTGATTAGTTTTTTGAGTATATAGTTTTGCTACCCAGTCAATTTTAGTCTAACAAAGAGCAAATTGTACATAAATAGAACTCTCAAATGTTACGGTTGCTTAGCGACCAAACTGAAAGACCCTATCAAAAACTAGGAGTTTTGTTACAAAAAACTCCGCTATCTTGCAAAATACTAGACACTTTTTGGGATCTATGCCACTTGCTGCTTCTTAATCTAATACCTGCATAACGCCTTAAAGCTGGAATCTCAGCCTGGGTACGAGCACAAAACATGCTTTATCGTTTACTCCTCCAATACGCACTTTCTACATCTGTTATTACTGACAAGCTCTAATTGAAAACGCCTAACTTGCGACGCAAAAAGGCAGTGCCCATTCGAAATATCCGCTATTACACTACAGTACTTAGAGTAACTTTGTGAATTTTAAGAACTACACATCATTTTCGACAACAGCCACGCACTTGGTCCACGACCTTCTCGCTCGGTCAATCATGTGCAACTCTCGCCTTCTCTGAATCACACCCAATCTGATTGGGACGTCTTCAGAGCAAGCTTCGAGGGATATGCCCTTTTTAGCTAGCTCCTCCGTTTTTTCATTCCCATCTATTCCCATATGCTCTAGGATCAAATATGGATGTATGATTTTCCATATCTCCATTCCTTCCAGGTATAGTTAATACTCTAACACACCTTTAGGTTTTGTCCAATACTAGATTATTGCGTTAATTATATAAAACTTAACGCGGCTGCAGTTTAAGCTGTTTTCCTCCTGTGTTCTGAACTGCTTTGGTTACGGCTACTACTTCTGCCAGAATAACACAACAGTAATCTGGCGGCTTCAAGGATCTGTTTGCTTCCTGATCAACATAGTATACTTCTGAACCTTTCCTCCCATTACTTTGGAGCTATCGGTGTACACGTGAATTCCTCTATCTGCCATTTGAGTAACCTTGTCCCAACCATTCACCTTTATTGTGGCTGTGAGAGTCCCTTCAAAGTGCAGGCATGAAATAAGGTAGTATATTCGTCCAGCTATTGATGACGCTATACTATTATGACCGTATTGTCTGCGCTCAATCTGCTACGATGCACTGAGCTTTATTCCTTGCCACCAGGTATACACGTGGAATGAGTAGACGTCGGGATTGTTTTGAAGGCTCCCGTAATGCTGAGTATTGATAGCCTTTTTATAAGCTTTTATTTACTTTCACTTGGCTGTTGTCTGTAATCAAATCTTGCAAGTTAAATTTGATACACTTCCCGTTGTCCGATTGAGCTGAAATTTTGCACACATATATAACTCCGATGACAGTGCAATATTACTTTGCGAGAATTCGATAAATTTATCGATAACAGAGTTATCGGTAAAGATTTGTATTCACAAGGGAATAAAAGCCCAAGTCCTCAAGTACGCAGGTAACTTCGCTTTGTTTGTGTTTGCAACAAACGTAGAAGTTAGGCTGTTATCGCTAAATGTTGCATGTTTTTTGTTGCGTACTTTTCTGCGAAATTGATTTTGTTTTACAGATTTTTGCCTATGGAACAGAGCAGAGATCTGCAATGTGTAGTTGTAAGCTGAACGCGACATAGGCAAAGTCACAATAAAATATGATTTTAAGTTAGTTAGCACTCGAATAGAAGATCTTGACTGTTCAAAGTTGACTTCGAAGAAACCTTGTAATGTTGATGCATTAAAGGATGTGGATAGGATGAGAAACGTTACAAATAACTAAGTAAAGATTAAATAGATAAAATAAATGTAAGGCGCGATAACCTCCGAAGAGATCTAAGGCCGAGCTTCTCTTCCAGTTTGTGTCGTGCTCCTCTTGATTTTCCCTACAAATTGACCGGACGGGACCTACATGTTTTATGCCGCCTCCGAACGGCATCTGCAAGGCAGATGAGTTTTCACTAAGAGCTTTTCATGGCAGAAATACACCCGGAGCGCTTGCCAAACACTGCCGAGGGGCGACCCCGCTTAGAAAAATTTTCTTCTAATTGAAAAACCTTATTTCTAAAATTTTGATGTTGTTTTGCCCGGGAGTTGAACCCAGGGCATACGGTGTGATAGGCGGAGCACGCTACCATCACACCACGGTGGCCGCCGTAAAGATTACGTAACGAATTTAAACAATAGTTTCCCTATTAAAATAAAAAAAATTCACATTTAAATTAAATTTAATAAAAAACCTTTTCTAAGAACAAGCTTCTAATACTTGTTAATAAAACGAACTAAAAAGTAAAAAAATAAAATTAAAGAAAAAAAAAACTTTTTTAAAAATAAGCTTTATTATTGGTTAATAAAATTAATTAAAAAGTAAAAAATATATTGAATGTAAAGAAATATAACACTTTATAAGTTCATTGTAACCTTTAACGATAATTAAGCTTTTTCGTCTGCAACAAAAAAGTTCCGTATTGTACAAAATTATATATTTTTAGCATTAAAACTTTACACCAAAATTACAGTAACAATTTTTTAAAAATTTGTATGCATTATAAAAACAAAGAACTTCAAATAAGAAGTACAAATTTTTCTTCAAGATTTCTCGAATTTGCAAATTTTTTCGAAAAGGTTTATGATTTTGATTTGCACAGTTTCAGTTGTACAATTTTTGAGATTTTTTTCTAAAAATATCGAAAGTAAAAAAGAAGAACGTAATTGACAAAATTTTATAAATATATCCACTGCTATTTTTCTTTTCGCTGCTGTGTGTGGTTTTTCGTCTTTGCTTGGTTTGGAGATTTAGTTTGTATGCATTTGCTTGTCGGAACTTTAATGATTTGCAATTATGCTTTTGCTTGACAAATTTGTTTGTCATTTTGACGACCACCTATTTGGACACTTTATACATACATATATATTATGCGATGACTTGAAAGCAAGGATTTTTATGGCTTATTTTTTTCAAACTGGATTTGTTGAAAGTTTACAAATACCCAATTACTGCCCATGCTTCAAACAGATATGATTCCCGTAACAATTGAGAAAAGTGCAGTTTGAAGGAGCAACTAAACTACTTCTTCCGTTTTGAAAGGTTTTAAATGAATAACTAACTTTTGCGGCAGTCTTGGAAAGGTAATCCCTAGACGTGGGGATGTATGTCTTAAAGCCCCGTCACTTAAGCAGTTTTTCATATAGATGCGTTTAAATCAATCTTATGCAAGTATTTTTATGGGGAACGGTATATTGAGCGACACTGGCGCCATCTGACATAAAAAGTAGCCAACTTCCAAACTATGGTTGCAAGCAAAGCATAAGAAGAAGAATTTGATATTTGCTTTGGCTTAAGGTGCTGGCACAATTTACAAGTGAAATTATTTTTCAAATAAATTGAGGCAATTTCGATTTGGTGTTCATACAAATCAATTTAGCTTATATACTAGTAATTTGATAGCTGGTTGCTCATCTCTACAGCAACAATATACCTTTGTTCAGACTGTCAAAATGTGCGTGTTGATATTAGGCAATGGAATGGGATGAAAACATAAAACTTTGAAATTTTTGTGTGTTATGAGAAAATGTGTTCAATGTTTTGGTTTCATTTTGAGTTTGGCATCTTCTTCTGACAATCCCTACTCCAGTAAAATGAAAAAATAAAATCAGCTGATGAGATGAGTCGATAGTTGAGCCATGCGTAACTGACATTTAAATCTACTCAATAAACACACTTTAAAAGGTTGCATTTGGAGCTTGAAGCAATTTATTACGCAATTTTTTTTAAATTGGCAATTTATTATTTCAATTTTTTATGTGACCAATTCGTATAAATTGCCAATTTGATGTGTGTTTATACATAGTATAACTTTTCTAACATTGCAATTAAAAACTGCAATATAACAATTGAGTACGAAACAAAATATGTTAGCGAGTAAATTTGTTGTATAGGAAGAATGTTTAAAACTGTGCTTCGCAAAATTTTGTATGTGAATTGGCAAGGCGTGATAAACTTCAATTGCTAAGTCTGAAGTTCCTTCATATTTATAAATGCAACATCTTGGTTGAAACAGAAAAATAAATTGAGGAAATTTCTATTTGAATTGAGTGTTGTTTATACAACTTGATTTAGCTTACATAATAGTAATTTGATAGCCGGTTGGCTCATCTACAGCAAGAACATATACCTTTGTTCAGACTGTCAAAATGTGCGTGTTGGTATTAGGCGAATTAAATGGAATGAAAACATACAACTTTGAAATTGCTGTGTGTTTTAAGAAAATGTGTTCAATATTTTGGTTTCATTTTCAGTTTGCCTTCTTCTTTTGACAATTCCTACTCCAGTGAAATGAAAGACATAAAATCAGCTGATGAGATGAGCCAACCATTTAGTTCAGCCATGCGTAACTGACATTTAAATATACTCAATAAAACACACTTTACAATGTTGCATTTGCAGTTTGAAACAATTTATTACGCAATTTTTTTTAAATTGGCAATTTATTATTACAATTTATTATATGACAAATTGCGTAATAAATTGCCCAAATAGTATAAATTGCCAATTTGGTGTGTGTTTGAACTTAATATAAGCTTGTGTTAAACGCATCTATATGAAAAATTTCAATATTCCGTGGCCTTTAATATAGTTAAGATAGAAGCAGCTCGTAAATCGAAGGGAACACCGTAGAAGGTGAAGCCTCACCATATATCAAAAAGAAATGGTTGGTAAGTGTTAGCACAGCTAGAAGGATTTGATACTCGGGAAGTTCGATGAGTAAACTTGCAGACGTACGTCTAGAAAAATAGTGTTTTTAAGTTAACTTATCTTAGCTTATAATCTAGGACAAGGTAGGACAATATTACCAGAGTACACCATTATGGAATTAAAGTGTACAAAAATAAGAAGAAAACCACAATAAACGACGAAAAATTATGACAAACAATTTGCTCAAATTTATCTTAGTCGATGATCCTCTCGCATAATTAATGAAATACGCATATTTATAGTCACCAACTACGTGGCTGCAAATCAGTTAACATTTGACAGTTCATAGGAAACACACGTTCCGTTTTGTACGGATTGGAATTGTAGTGATGGGTGGCGCCTGAATTGATTTTCATTAAATTTAAAAATGGCTATGGAACAAGAAAGATGTACAGATTTTGTGTTATATTAATAGTAACACAAATTTACTCTTAATAAAGAAATTGCAGCCCTGTGCTCATTTCCTTCTATGCCGGTAAGTAATGTGCATATCTTATCCATACCTCGTACTTTGTCCAATTTGTGGTATGCTATATTTTGTGTTATCCTATACCTACATGTTTTATGACAGAGATACCATGCCCCAATAGCTTTGTATAGCATTGAAAATTTATTCGGCGCTCACCTACAAGTCGTGTGAGCGTAGCGACTGATATTCAATAGAGCAATTATAATTAGTTTTTCATATTTTTTTCACAGTTCACAGTGTGTACACATACTACTATAAAATATGTTGCGTTTATGTTCGAAGCTCTGCTGGTTTTGTGCACCACAGTTTTATGTCGACGACTCTGAATGGAATCTGCCCAGGAAGATAGATTATGCTGAGAAGTGCGCTCGGAGAGCTTGCAAAACTACTGCCGAGGGGGGATCTTGTGAATCCAGAGTGTAAGCAATTGTTGTCACTTCACTCAGTGAAGTTCACTGTATCGTAATGTGAGGAAAACCAACGTCGTGGAGTTGATATAAGCGAAATCAATTAGAAAATTAAGGTAAGAAAAGGAGAAGAAATCGAAAGAAAGATAAGAGAAAAATAAGAGGGAGAATACAGGAAAATGTTGAAGTCAAAACCGAAAGCGGAACCGAAACGGGAAATGTTGCCGATTTTTTGCCGGCAATATATCGATATGTTATCGAAAACAATAGGATTTAGCAACGAAACGTTATCGACTATTTATAGTAAATATGTACTCCTTACTTGCTAATATCAATGCTGAGGAATGCTTCGAAGTATTTAGAAATAGAATTCAAGCATTCTGTTCGAAAGGTGTTCCAGTTTTTGGGAAGAAATGCCATAGGATACCATGGTATACATCGAAATTAAAGAGGTTGAAGAATCTAAGAAACAAATTTTACAAAAAGTACAAGTCTTCTAACACTGTTTCTCATAAAGAAAAATTTCTCCGCTATCGCAAAGAGTTTAATTCCCTAAATAAGGACTTATACTGAGATTATGTTCATAATTTTGAATCTGACATCAAGCAAAATCCCAAGTCTCTTTGGCGTTTTGTTAAATCCAAAATAATGTGTTCTAGCATACCATCGGATGTGTTCTACAGTGGAACCAGTGCATCCTTCCCGCAAGAGGCTGCTAATCTTTTTGCTGACTTTTTCAGCTCTAATTTCGAGTCGTCGTCTGAGCCGTGTTTTCTGAATTCTGTACATCTGCTTTTAATGATCACTCTTTATACTGACTTTTCGAAGGCCTTTACAAAGTGAGTCACACAATTTTAGTTGAAAAGTTGTCGCATCTGGGCTTTCACTCTACTTTTATATCTTGGATAAAACGTACCTTTCTTCTCGGCACTGCATTGTAGTTGTTGACAATTTATCATCTTATAACTTTATTGCTTCCTCTGGTGTGCCTCAAGATAGCATTCTAGGACCTTTATTCTTTATTATTTTTATTAATGATATTTGTGAGTGTTTTAGCTTCTCCAATTTTCTGCTATACGCCGACGATCTTAAAATTTATTCCTCTGTTCGTTCTCTGTCTGATTCATCTAGAATTCAGAATGATTTAAACAACGTTGTTTTGTGGTGTGAAAAAATGGACTTCTTCTTAATGTTAGAAAATGTTTCCATGTGTCGTTTGCGAAGTGTCGTTCCTCTATTCCCACCTGCTATTCCATTGGCAACTCTAATCTATCCACCCTGAATGAAATATCCGACCTGGGTGTTATTTTCGATGCTAAGTTTTCATTCTTGAGCCATATGAATAGCACCATAGCAAAATCGTATGCTATGCTTGCTTTCATTCGTCGGTTTAGTTCGGACTTTAGTGATCCGTATATGCTGAAACTCTTATACACGTCACTTGTTCGCTCCAAACTTGAATATGTGGTCTTCATTTGGAGACCATATTTTGATTGTCATATCAAACGACTTGAACGTGTTCAAAAGGTGTTTTTGCACTATGCCCTACGCTCATTAAATTTTATAGACCCACTTCCACCATATATTGCCAGATGCAAATTAATCAACCTGAAATCGTTAAACTCCAGAATAACAATTCTCTCCCTCTCTACAGTGTTCCACATTATAAATGGTATAATAGGTTACCCTCTTTTACTTCAACGTATATTTTTCCATGTCCCGCAGCACTGTCTTAGGAATAACGATCTTTTTTCCTTAAACCAAGTCAGAAGTACTTATGCTAGCAATGCACCTATCTATAGAGCTTTAAGGGAACTTAACACTCCATCGGGTCCTTTTACCTCTGATTTACTTAGCTCTAAAGCCAAATATGTAGCTTAACTACTAAGTTTTGATTAATATTGTAATTGTATAATCGTGTAATATTTATATTGATCACTTAACATTTATTATTTATACTAAGCACAAAAAAAAATCCAAAGTTTTGTCATTAGATGGAAGTGCACTCTCGTCATGTATGACTACAAATAATTAAACAAATAAATAAAAAAATAAAAAATATGTACATTTCAACTTATTGCAGAATATTTATTGACATATTATCGAAAAGCTATCGATTATTTATACAAAATTTATCGATATGTTATCAAAATGACGGAAAGTTATCGATTTGTTAGTTAGACCGTTTGAGAGTAAGTAGCGCTAAAATAGCTCTTAAAAGCAGAGAATAATTTAAAGAAAAAAAGGATTAATAAGAATCCGTCAGTCAGTTTCTTACTTACTTACTTAATTGGCGCTTATCCGTCTAAACGGTTATGGCCGTCCAACAAGGCGCGCCAGTCGCTCCTTCGCTCCGCCAACCGGCGCCAATTGTGCACACCAAGGGAGTTTAAATCGTTTTCCACCTGGTCCTTCCAACGGAGTGGGGGCCGCCCTCTACCTCTGCTTCCATAGGCGGGTTCCGATAGAAACACTTTCTTGGCCGGAGCATCATCTTTCATTCGCATAACATGGCCTAGCCAGCGCAGCCGCTGCGTTTTAATTCGCTGGACTATGTTGATGTCTGCATATAGCTCGTACAGCTCATCATTAAATCTTCTTCGGTACTCGCCATCGCCAACGCGTAGAGGTCCATAAATCTTTCGAAGAACTTTTCTCTCGAACACTCCCAAAGCCGCTTCATCTGCTGTTGTCATGGTCCGTGCTTCTGCCCCATACAGCAGGACGGGTACGATAAGTGACTTGTAGAGTATGATTTTCGTTCGACGAGTCAGTCAGTTTCAAAAGAGTCAAAAGCGAAGTAAATTATGTAAAAAAAAGTCTAATCCAGGGTGCTCTTTCTGTAGGCTGAAAGTATTGAACGTTAAAAAAAAAAAACAAAAAATTGATGTCATCAAAATCACTAAAAGGCACAAGTTCTAAGGGTGGCAGCATAACGGACTATCAAAATAACTTTAAAAAAATTGCTTGATTTACATAGCATTAAAAATGGGACATTTATTTTCTGTTTTTCACTTATACGTTGGATATAATTAAATCACTTCATCTACATACCAATAAATTGTCAACACTTATCCTGAGATTATCAAAAGAGCGCCGCAACTACAGCACAACAACAATAAAAATAAAAATGTATAATAATGATTATTTAAGATGAATTTGTGCTACCAAAGTAAACAATAAAAGCATGCACAAACACATACATACACACGAATAAAAACACAACAATTGATATTAAAAAAAAAAGTATAATAAAAACTCTCACAAAAAAACAACAGAAAATCAGACAAGTAATAATAGGCAATTTCCGTCACACTGCATAGCGTCATAAGTTTCGTAGGACAACTATGACGCGAAGGCGTTGAATCGAATCGTGCATATGAATGTATGTAGGCTTGCAAGGACATTCTTCAACTCTTTGTGTGAGTGTTTTAGTCATGGAAGCCACAGAGCATAATGTTTTAAAAATCCTTAAATAAATGGCCTGTACTTATTGTGATAACTTTTGCAGACAGACAAACTGCGCAGGCATCGAATGGCAGAGAAATCAAAACTGTTTGTGAAAGCTACTCTTAGCTTATATGGACTATATACTTAATGATAATGAAAATATATATATTATCATTTAATCTTGCTTTAAATGACATTGAATTTGTTCGCCACCAATGATGTTGAGTTGATAATCAATTACTTCCGTCTTGTATGTTTCGAGCGCTTGATTTTGACTATTTGCCTATTTTTAAGTCGCCTATATAAATCTTTCACACATTTGTCTTTCAAAAGAACAGTTTCTTTTTCATCTGAATGTTTTTAAACGAGGCTTGAAGATACTATCGATCCAGGTTTTATAAAGGTATGAGTCCGAAGCTAAAGAAGAAGTGGAACGCCTAAGATCTTTCCGAAAATCGAATTAAACTTAAAACTTGCAAAACTCATCGAGGTCTTTTATTGGTCCGGCAAAAAAAGAAAATAAACTAGGATGAAATCAACAACGTCCAGAAAGATTGATAGGCTCCGCCTGCCAGAAACAAAGGTAGTCATCTCCATAAGCAGACGTAAGAATTCAGACGTATGAAGCAAACGATCATGAGGCCCTCAAAGACAACCTCAAAAACTACTGTGCCAGAAATTGTTTGGTGAACTACTTTCTCAAAGACAAAAACACCCTGAACTCGCAGTTGAAGAAACAACCTCCCAGGGTTATGTGCGCCATTTAATCTCAACTTCGATCTGGATACTTTAGTAGGTTTAACTCTTACTTATCTAGAACCAATCCCGACATAACTAATGTGCGTCCTGCCATTTTGCAGGATTTAAATTCAACGTAAAAAGGTTATACTAAAATGACAACGTCCGCGAATCTGCTGTAGATTTCAAGGTTACTTGTTTTATCGGCCGACTAATTTGTTAAATAATAGGCCCAAGTCGATTTTCGAAATGCTTGATAGTTTAAAGACAACTTTCGAAGTAAAATTGTACTAATACTGCATATTAGACAACATCTTTATAAACAATAATAGTGGTCCAACGAGATATATTCCGCGGAGGCTAAGGCCGAACTTATCTTACTATTTATAATGTGTTTTTTAAATTTTTTTTACGATTTGGTGGACATAAATTTTTCATGGCAATAGCTAAGGTAGATATATTTTTACTAAAAAGCTTTTATGAGCTGGGTTACAAAGGGTTGTGTAGTGCAATCACCTAAAGGAGTTGCCAGCGTAATTTATAGCTTGTCCAACCCGATTTTCGAACTCATATACCCATGGCGAATCTTCTTTATTTGGCAGGCAAACCTCTGACGACCATAAGTTCCTCGCGGAAGAAGGGATTCACATTTCATAAAACTCTCCACAACCTTCGTGGAGTGACTTTATCGATACCGGAAGAAGAAGAGACAGTTGGGCGCTAGTTGCGTCCGGTCGGGCTGTGTAAAGTTTTCACCATTAATGAGATTTTTTCAACCAAAAACTATGTGATTCATTTGCCAATGGGATAGCCCAACCTTATTTTCGTTAGCCCGCATTTGGAAAAATTATGATCGGATTAATTTTCGGCAAAACTAATTTTCAAGCTGCGGGAAGGTAGAACCGCGAAATACTGATTTATTTGCTCAAGGTTAGCTCAGGATAGCCCACCATTGGAAAAAAATATTTGTAAAAAAAGTTTATGCTACGTGAAGGTGGCACAGCGAAATGCGAATTTTTTAATAAAAGCAATGCGATTCGTTTATCCAAGGTGAGCTCTGGATAGCCCACCTTTTTTCTTCAGGCCACCCTTGGGAAAAAATATTATCGGAAAACCAATTTTTCAAGCTAAATAAAGCTGCACCAGGGAATGCGAATATTTTAATAAAAACTATGTGGCTCGTTACGCTATAGACTTGTTCAGTCTATTTGATGTCCTCACGGACCGGCCAGTTCAACTTTTGTGGTTGGTTTACCAAAGGTCAGCCAAGGATAGCCCAACCTTTTTATTTTTTTTATTTCAGAAAACACGTCCGAAAATTCGTACCGATAACTCGCCTATAACAAACCGTTAATTCTTTGATACCGGGTTCAGATTTGGTTTCTAATCTTTTCTTTCATATACAATTTGTTCCTTTAATATCCTTAATTTTTTTTTTGCCTTACCTAGGCTTGGCCATTGTAACGATTACAATCATCTACATCATTATCGAAACTTTTATTATACTGCTCTTTTTTTCTTCCTCTTCCTCTGCATATTTTTCATTTTCTTTACATTTACTTATTATACTCAGTTGAGCAGAGCTCACAGAGTATATTAAGTTTGATTGGATAACGGTTGGTTGTGCATATATAAAGGAATCGAGATAGATATAGACTTCCATATATCAAAATAATCAGGATCGAAAAAAAATTTGATTGAGCCATGTCCGTCCGTTAACACGATAACTCGAGTAAATTTTGAGGTATCTTGATTAAATTTGGTATGTAGGTTCCTGAGCACTTATCTCAGATCGCTATTTAAAATGAACGATATCGGACTATAACCACACCATCTTTTTCGATATCGAAAATTTCGAAAAACCGAAAAAGTGCGATAATTCATGACAAAAGACCGATAAAGCAACGAAACTTAATAGATGAGTTGAATTTATGACGCAGAATAGAAAATTAGTAAAATTTTGGACAATGGGCGTGGCACCGCCCACTTTTAAAAGAAGGTAATTTAAAAGTTTTGCAAGCTGTAATTTGGCAGTCGTTGAAGATATCATGATGAAATTTGGCAGAACGTTACTCCTATTACTATATGTACGCTTAATAAAAATTAGCAAAATCGGAGAAGGACCACGCCCGCTTTTAAAAAAAAATTTTGTTTAAAGTAAAATTTTAACAAAAAATTTTATATCTTTACAGTATATAAGTAAATTATATCAACATTCAACCCCAGTAATGATATGGTGCAACAAAATACAAAAATAAAAGAAAATTTCAAAATGGGCGTGGCTCCGCCCTTTTTCATTTAATTTGTCTAGGATACTTTTAACGCCATAAGTCGAACAAAAATTAACCAATCCTTTTGGAAATTTGGAAGGGGCATAGATTTTATGACGTTAACTGTGAAAATGGGCGGAATCGGTTGATGCCACGCCCAGTTTTTATACACAGTCGTCCGTCTGTCCTTCCGCATGGCCGTTAACACTATAACTTGAGCAAAAATCGGCATATCTTTAATGAACTTAGTTCACCTGCTTACTTGAACTCACTTTATCTTGGTATGAAAAATGAACGATATCCGACTATAACCACGCCCACTTTTTCGATATCGAAAATTACGAAAAATGAAAAAATACCATAATTCTATACCAAATACGAAAAAAGGGATGAAACATGGTAAGTTAATTGGATTGTTTTATTGACGCGAAATATAACTTTAGAAAAAACTTTATAAAATGGTTGTGACACCTACCATATTAAGTAGAAGAAAATGAAAAAAGTTCTGCAGGGCGAAATAAAAAACCCTTAAAATCTTGGCAGGTATTACATATATAAATAAATTAGCGGTACCCAACAGATGATGTTCTGGGTCACCCTGGTCCACATTTTGGTCGATATCTGGAAAACGCCTTCATATATTCAACTACCACCACTCCCTTTTAAAACTCTCATTAATACATTTAATTTGATACCCATATCGTACAAACTCATTCTAGAGTCACCCCTGGTCCACCTTTATGGCGATATCTCGAAAAGGCGTCCACCTATAGAACTAAGGCCCACTCCTTTTTAAAATACTCATTAACTCCTTTCGTTTGATACCCATATTGCACAAACGAATTCTAGAGTCACCCCTGACCCACCTTTATGGCGATATCTCGCAACGGCGTCGACCTATGGAACTAAGGATTACTCCCTTTTAAAATACTCATTAACACGTTTCTTTTGATACCCATATTGTACAAACAAATTCTAGGGTCACCCCTGGTCCACCTTTATGGCGATATCTCGAAAATGCGACCACCTATACAACAACCACCACTCCCTTTTAAAACCCTCATTAATACCTTTAATTTGATACCCATATCCTACAAACATATTCTAGAGTCACCCCTGGTCCACCTTTATGGCGATATTTCGAAACAGCGTCCACCTATACAACTAAGGCCCACTCCCTTTTAAAATACTCATTAGCACCTTATTTTTGATGCCGATATTGTACAAACAAATTCTAGGGTCACCCCTGGTCCACCTTTATGGCGATATCTCGAAACGGCGTCCACCTATGGAACTCAGGATTACTCCCTTTTAAAATACTCATTAACACCTTTCATTTGATACCCATATCGTACAAACGCGTTCTAGAGTCACCCCTGGCCAACCTTTATGGCGATATCTCGAAAAGGCGACCACCTATACAACAACCACCACTCCCTTTTAAAACCCTCATTAATACCTTTCATTTGATACCCATATCGTACAAACATATTCTAGAGTCACCCCTGGTCCTCCTTTTTGGCGATACTTCGAAACGGCGTCCACCTATAGAACTAAGGCCCACTCCCTTTCAAAATACTCATTAAAACCTTTCGTTTGATGCCCATATTGTACAAACAAATTCTAGGGTCGCCCCTGATCCACTTTTATGGCGATATCTCGAAACGGCGTCCACCTATGGAACTAAGGATTATTCCCTTTTAAAATACTCATTAACACCTTTCTTTTGATACCCATATTGTACAAACAAATTCTAGGGTCACCCCTGGTCCACCTTTATGGCGATATCTCGAAACGGCGTCCACCTATGGAACTCAGGATTACTCCCTTTTAAAATACTCATTAACACCTTTCATTTGATACCCATATCGTACAAACGCGTTCTAGAGTCACCCCTGGCCAACCTTTATGGCGATATCTCGAAAAGGCGACCACCTATACAACAACCACCACTCCCTTTTAAAACCCTCATTAATACCTTTCATTTGATACCCATATCGTACAAACATATTCTAGAGTCACCCCTGGTCCTCCTTTTTGGCGATACTTCGAAACGGCGTCCACCTATAGAACTAAGGCCCACTCCCTTTCAAAATACTCATTAAAACCTTTCGTTTGATGCCCATATTGTACAAACAAATTCTAGGGTCGCCCCTGATCCACTTTTATGGCGATATCTCGAAACGGCGTCCACCTATGGAACTAAGGATTATTCCCTTTTAAAATACTCATTAACACCTTTCTTTTGATACCCATATTGTACAAACAAATTCTAGGGTCACCCCTGGTCCACCTTTATGGCGATATCTCGAAACGGCGTCCACCTATGGAACTAAGGATTACTCCCTTTTAAAATACTCATTAACACATTTCATTTGACACCCATATCGTACAAACAAATTCTAGAGTCACCCCTGCTCCACCTTTATGGCGATATCTCGAAAAGCCTTCCACTTATAGAACTAATGCCCACGCCCTTTTAAAATACTCATTAACACCTTTCATTTGATACCCATATTGTACAACCGCATTCTAGAGTCACCCCTGGTCCACCTTTATGGCGATATCCCTAAATGGCGTCCACCCATAGAAATATGGCCTACTCCCTCTTAAAATACTTTTAATACTTTCCATTTGATACATATATCATACAAACACATCGCAGGGTTACGCTAGATTAGTTTTCCTACATGGTGATTTTCTTTTATTTTGTCTCCATGGCTCTCAGCAGAGTATGAATGTTCGGTTACACCCGAACTAAGCCTTCCTTGCTTGTTGATTTTATAAACGACTTGGGCTGGTTGTAGTATATATCCAAGGTAGAACTCAGTAGATTCAAATAAGTTTTATTGCATCAAAACGACTTTTCATTTGCCGTTTGGGCGACCTTGATTGCAGCCATTATACCTACCTCGCCACTTTCATTCTATGTTTTAAAAAACTCATATACTTTTATTATACACAAGGGATTAACGAACAATATGGAGTTTGAAAATTACTTTAGTAGTGGCATGCTCTTTGGCTGAGAATCTTCCAACAGCCATTTAAATCGGTACACTCTTAAGCTTCTGGACATTTTTTATAAACTTATTTCCAAACAAATACAATTATGTCTAAATATCGTCTTAAACGGGTTTTCAACTTATATGCTTAACTAGGCTACTATATCCTTATACAAACATCGTTATTTGCGACCTAACATGCTAAAGTTAAATCGCGCTACCCTCATATTTTTTTATTGTATGTCTTACGGTATACCTTTTACGACAGTTGAAGGTGCCTTTTAACGTAATCCTGCTTAGTATGCAAAATACATTGCGAGACGGTGACAAAAGCACCATTGATACTTAGTATTGAAAAGGGGTATATTTCTATATAACAACCAACGCTCTGAAACTCCAATATCATTTTCGACTTTGTCGCGGGCCAGCAAGGATAATTTAAGCAAACTAACACACTGATATTAATATGTTAACACATACACATAACACACATACATAACTATATGTACAGAGCTATCGGCATATGGAAATTTTCTAACTTTACCCTTTGTCCATTGCCAGGCTATATGTATGTCGTTGTAGTTAGTGAGAAGTGCCTTGTAGCCTTGCTGGAGTAGATAAATGCCTTTTGCCAGCAGAAAATCCTTAAGCGCCAACGTAATGATCATCAGCTTAATCGTCGCCAATGTTCATTTACCGTCAATGTGGCCAATGCAAGTTAATGCTTCATCAGCGAACAATTGAATTGTTTCCGTTTCCGTTATTGGCACTTGTCTGCCTAACGGCTCTGCCTTGAGCAATTGCTGATAATGCATCTTGTGAACATTTTCAATGACGATGTCTTGAACAAAAGATGAAATGGTTGAGGTAAATGTGTAAGTGTCAAGGTGATATATATTTATGTATGTGTTGGTGTGAGCTTGACTGATAGTGAAATGTCTCTGTAAAAAATCGTGCGTTTAATCCCTAAAGAGATTGGTCTCGGATTGACCTCTTTTGTCTATATTTGGATATAATTGATCGCCTTTAGTGCCTTTCGGATACAGTTGGGATTAGTCAGTTTGAAACCTATGTAGCCCATTTTAAGAAATATTAAAATAAACGGCAACGAAGTGAGTAAAATTAAAAATGTTTCAGGTGATTGAATCGAATTATTTAAAAAAAAAAATTCGGAGACCTATACCGAACCTAAATTACTGGGACTTAACGACTACGCCGGAGTTAGGGTTACATTTTCGGAGAATATTTTTTGTTTATTTTTTATTCTTTTTTGAATAGAGGGCGAACAACTTACATCAAATAGATTTGGTGGCTTGGAAAATCCCTTAGAGTGTGTCTGCCATGAAAATTGCGACTGGGCCGTATTTGAGTCCTTATTGAACTGAAAAGGGAACAGTCGTCGTATGTTCCCATAGGGATACAAAGGGGATTTGGTCCTATCGGTCTCTTTCGGGTATAAATGGGTACAATTAGTCTCTTCATAGGACAAGCTCAAACAAAAGGGAAGAGTTCAACTCAAAGAGATCAAAACTGGAATTGGTCGCATACTCCTTTGCGACTAGTCCCGGATTCATCCTGGACTAATCGGATTTTGTAGGGGTATTACGGGTAGGGGAAGGGTATTGGTGTGCATTGCAGTGAATAATTGGTCAAATTTATGCAGTATGTCACAAGATTTCAATTTAACAGAAATTGCATTTGTTGCTTGAGTGCGGCTTTCAATAAATTGGATTTAGATACGGAATATATTGATGAAAATTTTAAAATGTCGAAATAGCGGTGGAAAGAGACTCGTAAATCATGGAGATCCAGAAATGGCTTGAAAATCGTTTTTCAGATTATTTTAGCTCGAATTGTGAGAGAAATAGAATTTATGGACACAGGTTGAATCGCAGCTTCCAAGTTGAAAGACACATTTGTAGTATGCTGACTTTCCATATTCAAACGCGGTGATACGGGTTTCCAATTACTTAGGGTACTGTTTTGTAGCAATGGTAAAGCTATATACATATATGGTGGTTCGGTTGCTGTGCTGCCTGGTTGAAGAAACCGGACGCAAGTAGTGTCCCAAGCGCCATTTTGTTGCACATCCTCCTGGAACCAGTTGCCCTCAGGTCGGACAGCACAAAAATGCCTAAAGTTTGGAACAGCACCTCACAACACCTAGCTGATTTCACAGAAGGAAACACGATTTTTTAAAAACACAAAATGGAATTTGAAGTGTAGGAGTTCTGAAAGTTACATGACCTCGAAAAGGCCAGACCCAAGTAGCGCTCTTAGCATATTCTCCTTAAACTAATAACATAATGTACCCTGTGTGTTGACTGAGACCATTTGGTTAGATCAAAAAACCTGATATCCTCCAAGGAGCATTACCACCTCTAGGACGGGCAGCCATAAAACTGCCTGGAGTTCATAACCTCATATTCAGCATGGTTTGGAAACCCCAGAGGAAACGTGTTACGGTCCACTTACAATCGTGCAGACTGCAGCTCTTGCATCTGTCGTTTAAGGTGATTCCCATTTTTTCCTTGTGGGTAGAAAAGGCCAGAGAGGCTCGAAATTCTGTTTATCTCTGGTTGTTGCCAGGACGTGTTTGCTTGGTGATTTTGCAGGTATCCGTAGAGTAACAATTGCAATTTGTCGCTTCTTGAGATTGGTAAGACGTGACTCTTTAATGGTGAAAGTTGCTAGTACACAGTGACTGTCTTAAAGGTGCCTAACGGTGCTTTTGCCAGTTCATCAATTTTTTCATTGCCGTCAATGTTCTTGTGCCCTGGTAACCAAGTGAGCATGATGGGCGCAATGTCTGCTACTTCGCTAACGCCCTCTTACAGTTTTCGAAGGCCTGATAGAACATTTTTGTAGAAACTATTGGTTAAAGCACTTATTGGCTGTCCGAGTATATGCAAAACTTACCGTTGTTAACCCAATTTTCTAAGAGAAAAAAGGGCCCTCTCTATACTTATGCTTGGTAGATACTAGCTGAGTTGGGAAGACGAATGGATATTGCGACTATTAGCTGTTCGTAGAAAACTGACGGGCCAACAGGACGCCTTTTGAAAACTTTATTGGCTGACCTACCGTTTTTAGAAGAAACCTGACCTTGAAATTTTTTCAAAGTTCAATATGGGTGATAAGTAATCTGTTGTCGTATCCACATTGGGGATACTGCTGTTGCCATACAACTTCCTGTTCCAGCTGCTAGATTTCCTACGTCTGATGGCTGAGGTAGTAGCTGTCGGGAGTATGTTTACGGTCAATGACAGCTTGTTAAGGATAACATTTTGCGCTTCCATGGACTAGATCTAAGTGCTCCTGTTACTCTCACGCATGCCGTCCGCTAAATATTCCATAGTTTATTGATATTGCTATGTATGTCTAATGTTGGCTCCGTTTGCTAGGATGAGTTTTATGACCACTTCGTAGAAAGAGAAGGTTAGTCAAACACTTCGCAGTTTTGTACCAACGTCCAATCAGCTTCGGTTGCCAGAGTTAAGTCTAGGACTCAAGGAATATCAGCCTTTGAAACATATCCGAACTAGAAAATATGAATGTATGCGTAGTGGCGGTAGTAAAGGTGCTTAGATCAGAGTATATGACATACACCGATCTTGGCTACTTCCTTCTGAACCGAATTTGGTCCGGCCGAGGCTTTTACGTAACGTCGTCACAAAGACTGAACAGCTGAGCATAAGGCTAACAAATCTGGCCGGGGGAATACCAAATTCTTATTATTGCTGCTCAGGCTATACTTACTTTGACATACATTTCAAGCGTATAATGATTTCGCATTCGGCTTAACGCCAGTACAGAACTTTTGTTCAATCTCTTTACCGCTCCCATCCTTTTTATCGTTGAAGAAGTGTTTAGCGCTGAATACTTGAACAGACATCCAGAGTAGAGAATCGGCATAGTTAAGATATATCACGACCATCTAGATTTAATGTGCCTATCACTTGTTCAACCACATGTTTGCCTGACTTCCAATCGCCATAATCTGTCGCTTCAACTCATATGCTTCGTTGACGGCCTTGAACTTATATTTGTTAGTTCGTGGTATTCCAATGTTGCATGTAACATGCAAGCAAAGATCTAAATAAATATTCGCCATGCACTCTGACAGTTAATGACACATACAATTATCATTTTACCTAAGTAATGACACATGAACGCGTGATGGAGGCTCAAAACGGATATGACAGCTTACAGATGCTGCTTTGTTCCTTTCGCATATTATGTCTCTACTAGATTCGCAAACGAGCAGGTATATACATAAGGCATCTTTAATGTTGCATCCGGACATACTAAGACGTGATGGCTACCTTGAGTAAGTTTGTGATCAAATGTAGATTTATTTATCAAATATTCAAATTAAATAAAATGTTTGTATCAGAGGCACAAAATAACTAGCTAAAGAATTGCAGAAGAATTTAGGGTCATTCCAAAGAAGTGGCGCCTATATAGCAAGTAGCAGTTGTTGTGGTTGCTGTAGAAGTGCTTCGCCCCATCCAATACTTAGATACGATTACTCATACATTGTCATCCAAAGCCTTTAACGAGGGTTTATACAAACTTGTAGTCTATTGTCATCCCGTTTGGATTTGCTAACTTAAGAATGCATCACGGTATTGCCTGCGGAAAGCGCATTTGATACATCCAATAGCACTGTGTCAATGGATATTTTGATTATTGTGCTAAGTCGGGTTTGAGAGGGACTTTACCATTGATCATACTTACACACACCTGATAAGAAATTACAGTTCTTTAGATGCTGCTATGGTTTCGCATACTTGAGTTTGTCCATAATATGTGCGCAGGTTTATGTCGTTGATTTGGGGGTCGCTGTGGTCGTGTGGTTTCATAAGTTCACACTCCCTCGATATTGTTGCAACCTGCGTTGAAAAATTTGTACGGATTTCAGGAATTATTCCAGCGGAATTAAAGGGCTTCATCGAGGATTCAATGCACGTTGCCTTGACGGACATCAGTCTGGATTGGAAGGATATCGAAAATATTTTCTGTATATTTGAACAATATCCGTTTTTGAAATTAATGGCAGAGCATCACTCAAATTCGATGGATACGGTTGATCGCACTCGCGAGAGAAGTATAGGTAGAGGTGGTCGGATGCCAATGCTAACTTCGGCTGCCAGTTGACACGGCCTGCGCTGACGATGAAGTTGTCTGTTGAGCTACTAGCCGTATCATCTTTTTGATCCGTCAGCATCTCACTCCTACTATCAGCTTGCAGATTAGAATGCCACATATTGTGGTGGGCGTTAAAATTGCCTAGAATAATGCGATGTTCAGCAGTGAGAAGAGCAGTGATATCCACTGGTGACGCAAGTAACTGGGTGGATGTAGATGTTGATGATTCTTAATTCGCATTGCATATCCACAGAGGTTGTCCTTGACGATCTAAAACATTGACTCTGCGGCCGATGTAAGGTTCAAATATATTGTGGCGAATATTAGCATCACTATGCTGTTATTAAGTAATCACAACAACAAAAAAAGCAAGCAACCAAACTTACATAGAAGGCGACGAAGAATATCTAACGTACACATATGTAGTCATCAGCTAAGAGCAGAAGTTGATACTCACAAATACACACGCATATAGCTAGTAGAAAAGCATAAACTACAAATATACATATATACAGCTGGTAACCAAGCATGAGATACGACTCGAACACATTTTCGCGAAATGACTAGACCTTAGGAGAAATGGGTGAATGAAAAAATTGAGAGTATAAAAGCAGCGCAAGCTGAGGAATCAGCAAACAGATTGATTTAAACACACTGTTAGTTGTGAAGTACGTGATATTGTTCTACTCCCAAAGTAGTATAAATAAAGAAAGTTGGCAGAAGTGCAACATTATCAGGAACTCCCAAAATTCGTTGCAATATTTTACTGCACAGAGTCATGAGTGATAAAGGCGAGATCGCCTCCATTTCCTCTCGCACGATCTTTTCTCTGGACGTTGTAGCATCCGCGGTAATTGGTGCGAGTACCGCAATAAACTTACTCAATGCAGCGCATGCGCTGTAACCATTGTTTACTATATAGTTTGGCAGCTTAAATAGAGCTTATGTTGCGAATAGAGTGGAAGGCAGTGGACTAGGCAGTCGAATGTCATATAATGAAGGAATTGATGTTCGGAGTTTTTTCAAAATTTGCCCGAAATCCTGAATCACAAAAGGGAGTGTAGTTAAGTACGAAAATGAAAAAAATGTAGTTAGTTTTGCTCCTTTTTTAGCAGGAGATTTTCATTTAAAAATGTAATGTACAAACCAAAGTTCATTCTATTACTTTTTTAACAAGAGATTTTCATTTAAAAAATGTAATATGTATATAAACCAATGTCCCTTCGATTACTCATTTTATCTATGGAGCTTCACATGCACTTTATAAAAACGTGCTTTTTATTTTTACGAACTTATTCCTCAATGAAAATAAATAAAACACGTATTAATGTAAGCATTAATTATGTTTTTTACTTCTTAAATGTTCTTCTTAAATATTATAAATGTGTAAAAATTGGCAGGACTAAAATAATATTGACAAATCTGATATGTCAAACTAATTTTATATAGTAAAAATGATTTCATAAATTGCATGCATTTTATAAATATGCATTATATTTTAAATTTTCTCTATTCGTTTTGTGCTGACTAAATTTTGCTTATGCATAAATTTTTTTGGCTATATAAGCTAACAATTCCAGGAGCCGTTTTCACCATCTTCGGTGAACGCTAACAAACACTTTATTTGAAAGAAATCGTTCAGTGATTCGTCAAATAAGGGTTCCTTTAAAATAACGGACGTTAAAAGTTCCCTGTCACATGAGGAAAAATGAAATACAACTATTTTTATAACAAGAAGATAGATAGAAAATTTATTGGGGATTGCACTGAGACCGTTGATCTATTGTGGCCTCATCAGATTGCGTCGCGTTCCAGGAGGATATGTTCCACCGTCTCTCCTGATCGATCACGAAATCGACATGAATATAAAATTATGTTTTTTATTTAGTTGAACGGCGATAGAAAATCGTTTTTTTTTTTAATGAAAGAAACTTCAAGAAGAACGTAAGTTTTTAATTATTTGTGTGTTGCTTTGACGTTGGTGTTACGTTGCTTATGGATTGAAGCAATTAAAGCACGTGTGTTCAAAGTCAGATGTAGACGCAACGCAAGTGCCCAAACGACGCAAAAGTTTCCTTAAGCGTATTTGCTTTAGGTGTTATTTATCAATACTAATTAAAAATGTTAGATCTCCTAAAAAGTTGAACTTAGGCAAGATACACAAGAGGCGTAGCTTCGTAGACGCCTGCAAAATATGGCATGCAGCTAAGATCTCTCTACACCTCAAGATTGCTTATGCTGTGCCTAATACGCGTCTATGGAGCTACGCCTCGTGTCCATCTTCTATTAGATTATATTTCAAAGACATATTTTTAGCTTTAAACATCGTTCATAATATTCATGTACATGTCTACTACTATGGCAGTCGCTTGCATACTACTATTTCGTTATTTAAAAAAAAATAAAGTTCGAAAAAAATGCAACCTTATGACGTGCATTCTCAAACACGGTTGCCACACCATGTTGTCATTTGGGACCAAAATTTTTCGAAAAAAGGACCAGACCTCAAAAAAAAGAACCAAATTTTAGTTTTACTTAATTGGTATACAAACAATTTTTTTTAGTTTTATTTTATTGGTGTACAAACAATTGGGCAAGTTACTAGAGTATTTGTTGTAAAAAGCGAAAATTGTAGGATGTTTCAGGGGTGTCCTATATAAAATCTTAATAAAGGAGACACTTGGCTTTAGTTCAAAGTGCACAAACAAAAATAAAGTGTACCTTTATGTATCACATTTTCAAATTTTTAGGATAAGACAATGTCTTTCAACAATCTAACGTTGTGAACCTAGTTTTGCTTGTTTGCAGTGAAATAAAATGTATAGCGCAGTTAGGTTTAGTAAGGAACGGTTAAAAAATTTGCGTTGTGGCGAACTCATGGACTGAGGTGGCAACCGTGTTCTCAAATGCAAGCTTCCACATCAAATACATATACATATAAGTACTTCGACATTACGAAATACATTGTCGCGTTGTGAGGCTCAGTATTTTTGCATAAAAGCTTTTTGACCACCACAATACCACAGATTAAGTATAAAATTTCACAAAAGTAATACATTTTTTCGAAAAATCACACAGAATATCCGCAGTCATTGTTTACGAATTTATAAACAATGAGAATGGCAAATACGAACGTGTATGAAATGTAATGTCAAAACGTATATGCACATGGTTGTATTTATATGCACGAAAATGCTTTAAAATCGCATGAAATTGTTAAAAAAAAGTTCAAAAATAAATGATAAAAATTTTAATATAAATAAAAAGATTCTTTTAATAACAACAAAAACGCCTTATATATTCTATATATATATCAATTGGTAAGGATTATCTCACTTTAAAATTTTAGCTAAATAATCTAAAGTTTTTTTTTGATACTGCGTCGAGAACTGTGCGTGTGAACGTGCGAATTTCACCGATCAGCTGTTAGTTGCGCTACTTGGTAAAATTTGCTATGGCTGTAATCCATCCCTAATAGCTGGCCATAATTCAGCAATTTTAAATCAGGAAATAAATACAAAAATCTAGTCATTACAAGATAAATACTATCTTTAAATGAGCATTAGTAGCATTTGTTATACCTTACATTAATTGAAAATGAGATAAAATAATTACGATAATAAAAGTAAGCAAATAATTGCCAAATAAATCTGTAAAATCAAAACAAAATTGCTTCCCATAAAAATCAAACAAATTACATAAAGAAATACAGCAAAAGTTGGCTTAAAATTAGCGTATAGCAATTGCTACTAACAAACAGCGAGAAGCAGCTGTTTGTGATGAAAAAGTTAAATGGAATGCAGCATTCGGTGGCATGTGGCAAATGACGTATAGAGCAGTGCCTAACTTAGTGTGTAACTACTAGGGTGTTCGATTATTCGCCTTTTTTCAAAAACCGGTTTTCCAGTTATTCCAAAAATGTTAATTAGAAAAACATCGATTTTAAGTTCTCAAAACCGGGTAAAACCGGATAAACTATAGACAATCTACCAACATTATTATACTCAGCTGAGGGGAGCTCACAGAGTATATTAACTTTGTTCGCATAACGGTAATCCGTAACGACATAAACTAATCGAGATACATATAGACTTCTATATATCAAAATGATCTGGGTAAAAAAAGAATTTCATTTAGCCATGTCCGTCCGTACGTCCGTCCATCCGTCTGTAAACACGATAACTTGAGTAATTGTTGACGTATCTTGATGAAATTTGGTATGTAGATTCCTGGGCGCTCGTGTCAGATCGCTATCTAAAATGAATGAAATCAGACTACAACCACGCCCACTTTTTCGATATCGTAAATTTCGAAAAACCGAAAAAGTGCGATAATTCATTACCAAAGATGGATAAAACGATGAAACTTGGTAGGTATGTTGATCTTATAACGAAAAATAGAAAATTAGAAAAATTTTGGACAATGAGCGTGGCACCGCACACTTTTAAAAGAAGGTAATTTAAAAGTTTTGCAGACTGTAATTTGGCAGGCGTTGAAGATATCTTGATGAAATTTGGTAGGCACGTTACTCCTATTACTATATATGTGCAAAATAAAAATTAGCGAAATCGGATGACGAAAATTTTTTTTTAAGTCAAATTTTAACAAAAAATTTAATATCTTTACAGTATATAAGTAAATTATGTCAGTATTCAACTCCGGTAATGATATGGTGCAACAAAATACAAAAATAAAGGAAAATTTCAAAATGGGTGTGGCTCAGCCCTTTTTCATTTAATTTTTCTAGGATAATTTTAATGCCATAAGTCGAACAACAATTTACCAATCCTTGTGAATTTTGGTAGCGACATAGATTCTATAACGATAACTGTTGTTTGTGAAAACGGGCGAAATCAGTTAAAGCCACGCCCAGTTTTTATACACAGTCCTCCGTCTGCCCTTCCGCTCGGCCGTTAACACGATAACTTGCGCAAAAACTATATATCTTAACTAAATTTAGTTCACGCACTTATATGAAGTCACTTTATCTTGGTATGAAATATGGCCGAAATCCGACTATAACCACGCCCACTTTTGCGATATCGAAAATTACGAAAAATGAAAAAAATGCCATAATTCTGTACCAAATATGAAAAAATAGATGAAACATGGTAATTGGATTGGTTTATTGACGCAAAATATAACTTTAGAAAAAACTTTTTAAAATGGGTGTGACACCTACCATATTAAGTAGAAGAAAATGAAAAAGTTATGCAGGGCGAAATCAAAAGCCCTTGGAATCTTGGTAGGAATACTTTTCGTGGTATGATATATATAAATAAATTAGCGGTACCCGACAGAAGATATTCTGGGTTACCCTGATCCACATTTTGGTCGATATCTCGAAAACGCCTTCACATATACAACTACCACCACTCCCTTTTAAAACTCTCATTAATACTTTTAATTTGATACCCATATCGTACAAACACATTCTAGAGTCACCCCTGGTCCACCCTTATTGCGATATCTCGAAAACGCGTCCACCTATAGAACTAGGGCCACTACGTTTTAAATAATCATTAACACCTTTCATTTGATACACTTTTCATGCAAACACATTCCAGGGTTACCCTAGGTTCATCTTGTTACAAAGTGATTTTCCCTTATTTTGTCTACAAAGCTCTCAGCTGAGTATGTAATATTTGGTTACACCCGAACTTAGCCTTCATTGCTTGTTTTTTTCTTTTAGTTTGGATAGCTTTGAAATATAATACCTATCGATATGCTCCCATATTGTCGACTCAGGTGGTATTACAATTATTTGATTTCAAATATGCCAATACCACTCGCGATTTTATGTTGTTGTTGTTGTATTAACGATAAAGACACTCCCCGAAGGCGTTGGGGAGTGTGATTGATGTTGATGGTCCTTTACCGGATATAGGATCCGGCACGCTCCGGTAACAAGGCACCATTAAGGTACTAGCCCGACCATCTCGGGAACGATTTACATGGCCACATTAAACCTTCAGGCCATACCTCCCGTCACTCCCTAGTTCCATGAGGAACCTGGGGTCGCCAGAGCCTCGTCTGTTAATAAATCAGTATTCGCCGCGGGTAGGTCAGGTTGACAATTGGCTTGGAGAGGCTATATATTGCGCTGGCAATCCCTTGAGAGGGTTGCGCTTCACATCCCCTTGAATCCTTCTTGCTCCTAATGAATTCTAAAGTGTTGCTCGTGATTTTCTCAACGCTTTTACGGACATACCATCTTCTGCAACGCAGTGTGCGAATATTTCTCCTATAGATTCTTTTTTACCTAGAAACTTTGCAAACGGACCAGTGGAGATGTTTCCTGAAGTGGCTGGTGCGCATTCAATGACTTTCTGCTGAGCATCATCTTTTCTTATATCAATTTTGTGAACACACTTTATATGGTTGAGCAGCGTTGAAATTGAGGAACATTTGCAGCTTAAAATTGTGTGGCAATTCAGGCATTTGGCCTTCTCCTTTTCTTTGCGCCAAAAACATCGCCATACTCTTGAAGACATCTGCTAAAAATCAATATTACGTATTATAAATGTTTAAAACAGCTGTCTCTGGTGCTACCATACAAACGAATAAGCTCATACAAATGTGTATTGTGGTTGCCGCTTCAATAAAAACAAGATGATAATACAATTACCCCGCGTTCCAATGGACCGTGATCCAGATCTCGATAAAAATTTAACATGTTGCCCTATTTCGATAAACTTTCAAAGACCTTTTTAGTCCTTCTTAAAAACCGGTTAACCGAAGGAAAAAAACCGGGATATTCGATATTCGAAATTTTAGGATAAAAAAAAGGCCAAAAAATTTAAAAAAAAACCGGCTTAAAACCGGTTCGATCACCCCACTAGCTACATTTCCATTTTAGCTCATCAATGTGACCAAAGCAAATGCCAATAATTTTATGACTGAAAGTAAGCAAAACAAGAAAGGAAGGTTAAGTTCGGGTGTAACCGAATATTACATACTCAGTTGAGAGATATGGTGACAACATAAGGGAAAATAATCATCTAGGAAAATGAACCGAGGGTAACCATGGAATATGTTTGTATGACATGTGTATCAAATGAAAGGCATTAAAGAGTATTTTATGAGGGAGTGGGCCACAGTTCTATAGGTGGACGCCATTTAGGGATATCGCCATAAAGGTGGACCAGAAGTGACGCTAGAATGTGTTTGTACGATATTGGTATCAAATTAAAAGTATTAACGAGAGTTTTAAAAGGGAGTGGTGGTAGTTGTATATGTGAAAGCATTTTCCAGATATCGACCAAAATGTGGACCGGTGTGACCCAGAACGTCATCTGTTGGGTACCGTTAATTTATTTATATATGTAATACCTGCCAAGATTTCAAGGATTTTTTATTTCGCCCTGCAGAACCTTTTCATTTTCTTCTACTGAATATGGTAGGTGTCACAACCATTTTACAAAGCTTTTTCTAAAGTTATATTTCGCGTCAATAAACCAATCCAATTACCATGTTTCATACCTTTTTTCGTATCTGGTATAGAATTATGGCATTTTTCATTTTTCGTAATTTTCGATATCGAAAAAGTGGACGTTGTCATAGTCGGATTTCGTTAATTTTTTATACCAAAATAAAGTGAGTTCAGATAAGTACGTGAACTAAGTTCAGTAAAGATATGTCGATTTTTGCTCAAGTTATCGTGTTAACGGCCATGCGGAAGGACACACGGAAGGCTGTGTATAAAAACTGGGCGTGGCTTCAACCGATTTCGCCCATTTTCACAGAAAACAGTTAACGTCATAAAGTCTATGCCCCTAACCAAATTTCAAAAGGATTGGTAAATTTTTGTTCGACTTATGACATTAAAAGTACCCTAGATAAATTAAATGAAAAAGGGCGAAGCCACGCCCATTTTGAAATTATCTTTTATTTTTGTATTTTATTGCACCATATCATTACTGGAGTTGAATGTTGACATAATTTCCTTATATACTGTAAAGATATTAAATTTTTTGTTAAAATTTTACTTAAACATTTTTTTTTTAAAGTGGGCGTGGTCCTTCCTCGCGTTTGCTAATTTTTATTAAGCGTACATATAGTAATAGGAATAACGTTCCTGCCAAATTTCATCATGATATCTTTAACGACTGCCAAATTACAGCTTGCAAAATTTTAAATTATCTTCTTTTAAAAGTGGGCGGTGCCACGCCTATTGTCCAAAATTTTACTAGTTTTCCATTTTGCGTCATAAGTTCAACTCACCGACCAAATTTCATCGCTTTATCTGTCTTTGGTAATGAATTATTGCACTTTTTCGGTTTTGCGAAATTTTCGATATCGAAAAAGTGGGCGTGGTTATGGTCCGATATCGTTAATTTTAAATAGCGATATGAGATGAGTTCTCAGGAACCTACACACCAAATTTCATCAAGATACCTCAAAATTTACTCAAGTTATCGTGTTAACGGGCGGACGGACGGACGGACGGACATGGCTCAATAAAATTTTTTTTCGATCCCGATGATTTTGATATATGGATGTCTATATCTATCTCGATTCCTTTATACCTGTACAACCAACCGTTATCCAATCAAACTTAATATACTCTGTGAGCTCTGCTCAACTGAGTATAAAAAGTAAATGTCAAAATCACTTAAGCAACAAATAGTAACATGGGTGAACGGTTTATAGAGGGGGATGGAAATCAAGAAAGTAATTTAAAAGTTCGTTTTGTTGAGTACACAGCAAAAAGTCTTGTATGCGCTGCTATGCGCCATGTAATAGCGCCAATAGCCGAAGCGTATAATCAAATGCCGCATAGCAAGTGCCATTAACGTATTTGTTGGCGTAAGCACAGCGAAGGCGGTCATAAACAATGGCGCAATTTTATAATGATCAAAAGACATAAATTCGCTGTGAAATTGAAACTTTTTCAAAAAAAGCGAATGAAACGTATAAGGCGCGGGAGCTAAGTATGGCGGTGTAGCTACTTTTGACAGAGAGGCGGACTCGGCCACGAGCGTAACGAACTGATTAAAAGATCGAACCAAATTCTATGGCCATAATAGGTCAAATGCAGTATAGGTAACGGAGCAGCAACTCATACGTGTCTATTCAAATAATGGTGTAAAAGCGATTTCACCATTATATTATGTGTATGTTTGTATTTTTTATTTCCACCGTTGGCGAAGTGTATGTGAATTTTACTACATTTTCCATCATATGACCATTTAAATCAATTTGGCCTCTAAATTCAAGACGCTCAATGCAAAGAATGTGGGTGTAGCGACATAGCGACCACTAGAATTTTAAAAATTTTAATTTCATACCAAAAATATTTACCGCAGAAGCATGCAACTAGCTTTTCAACCCCTAGCACCACTCATATTGAGGCCTTGAACTCGCGACGTCACATAAACACATAAAGCACACATTTTTCTAAGAGCGCCTAAAAGTATGTGTTTGTATATGCCACGATTTTTTGTTTAAATCATGAAACATTATATCTCTCGACTGCCTTCGAAATTCCATGTTCACCGTTGTCATAAATCTTCTGCCCACATCTTGAATTTATGTGCGATGGTGTAGACTTTAAATTATTGTTAATGTTTTTACTTTGGCCTATAACATATACTGCTGAAAATTGTAAAGTCGACCTTTAGGCGCATTATTTTTCATTCTCGCTCATCTGTATTTTTTAACTGTTTTTTGCATTTTAGGTTAGTGAGTGATCTTCTTTTATTTTACTTTACATTTTCTTAATACACATGAAAGCTAGAATCGCCTTAGTCTGATGAGTCTCTAAAGAAAGTTTCTATAAATACTATCGTACTTAAAGGGGGTGCGCTTCCGTAGACTGAATACTTCAGAGTTATTTTAGACAATAAATTGAACTGAAAGGCGTCTTAAGCAGCCGAGGCAGCAGTAGTTGTACACAGCGGCCGTTAGATGCATTTTATTCTATGTTCTTACGACTTGTTGACCGGCACTCGAAAGGTTCTAGGGCTTGTACTCATTCTTCTTCTGATAAACCTGTATGATAAGCACCAGGTTAGTGAGGCTCAATGCAGTCCTGGCCTAGAAAGACATCAGATTTGAACATACTTGCATTCTGCGCACCATCCCAGAAAATCAAGAACAAATTCTATGTCAAAGTCAATAAGCTACATGGACGGCATGATATCTCCACTGCAGATCCAGATAATCTTGAGCAGCCTGCATGTATGGCTTCAAATTTAATGGCGAATGCGGGCATCTATTGTGTTGTCTACTCAAAAAATTTTTATCACTCTTTAAGGATAAGACTGCCGAATTATTGCAACGACTTACAGGCAAATTTATGAGCCTTAAAGGAAGTAATTTGATGGTCACTATCTTTTAATCTCAAGTCCATTGCAATTTACTACGACAGTCTAGCGGAGATCAAAGCTACTTATGGCATGAACACTTCCTCAAAGGTAGCATAGATTGCTTACAGGCGCTTATGGAACTGGCCTTTCGGTGCATCACAGAGATGATGGGGTCTCAGTTTATAGTAGTGAGTAAAAACACTGGCTAACGTCTGTTTTTACCTTCAAAGTCAATGTTGGAGTCTCAAATTAAAATATTTGTTGTGCTTATATTTTGCGTTATGAATATGATTGGGTAGAGATTTTATGAGGGATTTTTTTAAGAATTCGGATATTAAAAAAACGCCAATCTTGCCCGTGCTTATTAACGAGAATGCCCTATCGGCAAAAATATGAAACTACATAAGACCAATTCGCGAATCAGTTGGTTTCGATTTGAGCCTTTCATTGGTTCTTAACCCGAAATAACCCACGATACCATATGGTAACGCAAAAGGTGTCGCTATATTTCCACGAATTAAATCTGCAAAACAAATTTACAAATGAATAACGCTATTTTATACAGAATATCCGTGACTTTCCGCAAAACAAAGCTTTGGTAAGTCTGGGTTCAAATAGTGAAACTAACGTACGTCAAATTTAAGTGAGAAAAAGAAAAGTTGAAAATTCCCATTTTTCAATATGGCACGTCTGTAAGTACGCAATTATAGTAATAATTTTTAAGAACATTTAAATAAAAAATATAAAAGTCGGTAACTAATGAAATAAGTTATTTAATTTAAGTTAATTCTTTGCTGGAATTATTTATTTACTAGTTCTTTTTTACATTTTATTTAAGGTGTTACCATATGGTAACCGTGGGTCGGCTAGGGTACAGGTTTTTTCGTTTTCATGGGATTTTCTATGCTATGGTCCAGTTTTCTACGCATTTCAATGGCTTTTCTATGCCTTTTTGTAAATTTATCTGATATAATTTGAAGAATTTTTTAAATACTACGACTTTCAGAGGTTTATCGTTGCAACAAATACTTGATTGCATTGAAAATATACCAACCTTTCTTTATATCGAGCCTCTTGTAGACGGAAACATATCTGACGAAGATGATGCTGAAGATGATTGTGCTGGAATCCCTGATAACGTATGCCCGCTCAGCTAAAAGGCGGCTGTGAAGTAGTAATGGCTAGTGGACGGCGTTTCGTTTATCCGCCGTTGGCTTTTCTCAATTCATGTGGATATAATGCTATGGGAACAGTTCGTGAAAATAGAATTTCAGCAAGCTGTCCACTGGTGCATAAAAAAGATTGCAAGTCAATGGAATGAGGTTACTCGCAATCAATTGAGATGAAACGCACTGACATATGTATGTTTGGAGAAATGGAAATATAACAATGTTGTGTGCATGCTATCTACCAGTTTCGGTGAAAATCCGAATACAATGGCACATCGTTATTCGGAGGTAAGTGGAGCCAAAAAAATGTACCCTGTCCTTGTGCGATCACGGATTGACGGATTCAATCAAATCTTGGCACAATATCGCACCGCAAACAGAGGACAAAAGTGGTGATTAAGCATTTTTACCTGGCTGTTAGATCCCTTATTAAAAATGTTTGGTAGCTTTATCGGAAAGTACAACCGACCATATCTCAATTAGATGGCCCGATTCCATCCCACAGATATGCTCTACAACCAGGTCGAGTGGAACACACTCTTCGTTTTGATCAGAGCGGATATATTGTAGTACCATTGAATCGTAGCCGTTGTTCCTGTGAAAGATGCAGAGTTAACGGACGAACAGCATATATGAAATTCATAGTAGGACTTTGTTTGAAGTGTTTTGCAAGTTACCATACCAAACCATGATTTCAACCACCTATATTTTAGTTCAGAAAATGTCTCTCTATTATATTTTTATAAACTTATTCGTTCCTTATTTACGGTTTAATAAAAATATTCAAAAACAACTATTATTTGCGAAATAAAATTTAAAAAACCAACTCCAAAATAGTTTTTTCTTTCATCAAAAACCTGTACCCTAGACGACCCAGGACTACCATACGGTAACACTTGTTTTCCGGATTTTCCGGAAAAGCGTAACAATGGATTAAAAAATGGACATCATTTTCGTGTTCAGGAGGTCATAATCTATAAGACAGCTTCTTTCCAACTAAATACAAGACAAAAAAAGTTATGGGAACTACCGGGTTAATTAGAATTTGGCTTTAATAGTTTTCATGGATAAGAAACAAGCATTTAACAAACTAACTTGTAAGAAAATAAATGCCAATACCAAATGCTACTCCCCTTTCACATCAGGAAACTACATACTTGAAATGCAATAAAACCTACCACATAAATATTTGCTTTTAATTAACAAAGTTGAGTGGCATGTGAATAATTAATTACCCATATAAATGTCACTGTTGGTGGAATATACATAAGTGACAGGCTCACAAGTTATTTAAAGGAAACTAAGATATATGGCAAAGGAAATTTATTAGATACAAATAGAAAACCATTTAGTTGAAGGGTTTGGGAACAAATGCGCGCAGTAGAAATGATGAAAGCACATAGGGAAGGTAAGTAACTGCTTAAGTGAAGTCAACGTTATGGGGACTTTACCAGGAATAATTGCCTCCTTGGGAAATGTTCCGGACCAATTTCTGAAACAAAAAATTATCTTATATAAAGGAGTTTGAATAGGGATATGAATTTATCTACTAGTCGTGTTCTTGTCTACCACACCAGAGATCTTAGATCCAAGTTTCAAGGAAAGTAAAATGAAAATACTCTTAACAAAATTTTTGTAAAAGTGGGCAGTCATTGGCAGATATCGTGATTTCTGAGCAACAACGTTGATTGCGACAGTGTTTTTCCAGTCGAAATGCTATTTATCTGTGACTATAAATGAACAGTGTTAGAAGAGCAATATGATCGCAATTGTAGTTCACAACCACCCTTATCAGTAGCCAACATTACAAATTCAATCACAGCCCTTTGTACACCCTGTAGGGGGCTATGCAAACACAAATCACTTCTTCATATATTCATATCGCCGCCGCTGAACTGCGAATGCTGACATATTCATAGGCGCCTTGTAGCAGTTGGCTGAGACATCTAGCTACGCTAAGTCGCAGTACAAATCACAGGCATTGTGCCAAAAACACAGACAAATATTTGAATATTTGGCTACTTTAAGGAAAACTTCCTTCACAAAATCCATCTGTCTTGCTAATCCAGTTCGGCATCGACTTGAAACACGTTGGTACAACCAATTAAAAAAAAAGCGTCGTCAGTACCATGTATCCTTGAAGATCGATGTGTAATTATACAGGACTTCATCTTAATATCGACGGTTAACAGATGGGTCATCGATTTTATATTGAAGTTTTATCTTTACTTATTTCATAACGAACAGATAATTCGACGTTACCAATCAATAACCCCATGATAACCAAATGGCAACACTACCATGACAAGTCGATAACTTTTTGATAACAAAAAGGTAACACAGTGATAAAAAATTAATAAAATTTCTATAAAAAATTGATGTTTTTCTCGTAACATATCGATAACTTTGCGATAAAAAATCGTCAAACTTTTGAAAATAAAACGATAATTTTTCGATAAAAAAGTGATATCTTTTCCGTACAAAATCAACAACTTATTGACAACTTTTTCTTTTATATGGATAGTTTTTAGCACTTCGATACCAAATCTATAACTGGTCGATAATAAATGCATAAAACACCCATATCGCATCGAAAGCTTTTCAATAACAAACCGTTAAAACTTCGATAACAAGTTTATAACATACCGTATAGTCTCGGTTGTAAGGCCCCGGTTTGAACTTCACATCTTTCCTCTCCCCATAATTTATTGTTTCTTTTCCTTTCTCTTTTGTTCTTTCCCTTCCCTTTCCATTCACTTGCATTTTCTCGACTCGCCTTATCTTCGCAACCGTGACGCTTTTACTTAAGTAATGCTTACATTCCGGATTATGTCAAACCAAGGAGCAAAGATGTTTACACCTCAAAAAATTAGAAAGTAGCACTTCGCCCTTAAAAGTGAAGCTCTTTCTAAATCTTCCACGCACCTACGTTGGCTAATGCATTTTAAGCGAATGTATGAGGTTTCTTTAGCTCAAAAGATATTCTTTGGTTGCCTCCGCTGCTTTGGAAGGAGCGAGTGGAGAATGATCTGAATGCCTTTGAAATTTTTATTGGCATCCATTTGACGGTTAGGTTTGTTAAGGTTAGGTTAGGTTAGTTAAGGTTGAAGGTGCTGCCCGAGCGCACACTTAGGCCAGTGGCATTAGGCCGTTTGTGTTGCCACGAAAATACATCCCTTTCTTCTTCGATCCATTTTCAGGACCTCATAATAGCTCCCAAATCCTTGATGTTATACTGCACGACCTGGCGCAGATTATACAGAAAGGGAGCTGCCAGAAAAAGTTGCCTTGCGCCACTTAGCGTCGGGTAGCTGCAGATGAGGTGAACGACCGTTTCCTCCTCTTCTTTCTCTTTACAACGCCTGCAGCAAGGATGATAAGGCGCTCCCAACCATTCTGCTGTGATGTTCAGTTAATACTTCTACAAATGAAGCAATCTTATTTCTTCATAGTGTGAAAACGTGCTGGGATCTTTTGTCACTCCAGCATTTCTTTTTTTGGTCAACCAAATGTCTACCTTCATAGACCAAACGCCATTGATTTATGCATCGAGCCGCTTTGCAGCAACTCAATGCCCAGACTCTATAAATATACCCACAACTCTTCAAAACACTTCTAAACACCACCTTCGAATATGTCCAAAAAATTATAGCATCTCATCTTCCCCTACTGCAGTGTTTCACAACCATTAATTACGCTTACCGCCACACTCTATAACCAAATCCATTCCAATGTCAAACTTGAGCACCAACGTCGTTCCGAACACTATCATTTACGAACTGCTACAACGTCGCACGGTGGCTTAAGTTTTACAAACGAGCAAATCTAAGTCAAATTTTAATAAATTTGTACAAAACTTCAAGCTACATGGTTTCCGAGGCCTTTGATCGGGAATTTTAAATCTTTTTAAAGGAGTTCAAAATTGCAAACGAGTTTTACAAAATCGGACTGATTTTAATGAATCGAAAACGCCATCTCTTATTCGCATTCCCTCCCTCGCCTCAATTTCTTCATATATGTATGGAATCTATATATCAAATATCAAAACCCTGCTTCAAGTTTCCTACTCACAATATCATTTTTCTTCCTTATCTTCACTTTTCGTCCTTTCTCTCTTCAACTCACACTCCTGTCTCTTATCATCCTTTTTCGAAAGGCTGCCTAATCAGCACTGTGGTGAACATTAGCAGTTTCGATACGTCACTATGCCGCTAGTTATAAATGCAGGACAACAACAACAGCAAGGAATGCAGATAAAATAGAAAACAGCCACACAGCGATAAAGAGTCCATATTATTCAGACATACACACACCTTAACAAAGAAGGTGACAGTGCATATGTGATGGGTACGAGAGGAAAATATAAGCAACTAATCAAGAAAGCTGTTCGCGAAAAGTCTAGACCCTGAAAGAAATGAGCGAACGAAGCAACGGAGAGCAGAACAACAGCGAAAACTAAATAATAGTCAATCAGTTTGATTTTAACACGCTATAAGTGAAGTTCGCGAATACATTAAATTGTAAATATCTACTCCCATAGTAGTGCTGCTAATAAAGAGATTTTGTAAACAGAAAATTTGCGTTTATTTATTCGACAGTTTAGTGATCCAAACAATAACATAAGTTCTGAACTTTCGACAATTTGGTGAAATTCGCTACCACACCATGTGAAAAGTGGTGACATAAATAAGTTTTTTGGAATATGTTGGACAGTGGTCCACTGCCTGAAAGAATGGGTCTGCAATATTAAGCTTGTGGAAGAGGAGCTCCTATGCTAAAATCCAAGCAAAACGCGCCGTATTTACGATTTATTAGAGTAGCTCGTCGAGGATGTACCCCAGCAATTTCAAAGAAATCGCACCAGAAATTATTTTTCTTTAGAATGGGTCGATTTCTGGCTCAATTTCCGGAAATATAAGAAAGAAACCGACCAAATGGTGAATCTTAAGCATCCATAAATTTTCTTGAGCACACACACAAAATTTCATGGAAATCTGCCCAGTCAGATTAGGAGGGTTCAAGCGCAAACCCACGTACGTGCTATCACTATCAGATATATATGTATATAATTTGAACGATTTTTCCTACAGACTATATTGCAAACAGTTAAATTGGAATCATTTTATCAAAACATGCATATAACTAACTAATCACGAAAAATATGGAAAAATGATGTTCTGCAATTCTTACATTATTATTTTTTTCCGCCTTTGAACCACTGTGCATGCGTCGTGGATTTTATAGTAGAAGATTTTTTTTTGTTTTTGCTTCAAAGCGATCAGATAACCAAAAATTTATATGCGCTGCTCCAGTCGTCGTTCATTGATGCAGTGGACGCGTACTCGTAATTAAAATATTGTTACTGTCTACTCCGTTGTCGACTGTAAAGCGGCGGCATGTATGTAAGTTTTGTGTAAGTATGTGTGAACGAGTGATATGTGGTAACCGCCCGCAAACAAACTAGTTTCCATAGATCTTTATCACGCGCTCATATAAAACCGGGAAGGATTGTGCGCGATATTTTACCAGCATGGTTGTACTGGTGTCGTACGGGGTGGAGGTTATATCCTGATATGCTGCCTTTGATGCAACATTGCTGTTGTGTTAAAACAAAAGGCGATAAAGAAGATGCATTGCTAAACTAAAAGAACAGCCCATGGAATTGTAGCAATACCACAAACAACAACACAAACAATAAAAAGCATTCGCGGTGCATGCAACGTGTTGTAATTAACTTGGAGTTTTGTTGCTGTTGCTTCTTTTTGGTATTTCGTATGACATTTCAAAGTGCAATAGCGCCGCACTGCATTGACTGCTCACATTCACCGCTACTTTGCTCCGCTTGCTCCTTCGCTCACCGTCGCTTTTCACCAGTTTGTTAAGTAGACTTAAATGGCATTCAAGCAATAAAGTTTACTTCACCTGTCGTCTGTGCCGCTTCTTTTTATTATCATTCCACCTATTTGTCTTTGTTTTTGTTGTACTTGCAGCATTTCGTATGCCTTTTTTCGATTATCCAGCAGATTACTTGACTCAGTCGTAGTTGTGAGATGCCAACGAGATAATATTGAATGAGATAAGGTCTCTGTAAATGTTGTTATTCCACCGTTTCTTGGTGGGTTGTTGTATTGTTGTGATCGTATGCAAATGTCCGTAACTCGTAACTCATAGAGGCTTTTATTGATGGGCTGCCTGGTGGTGGTGGCGTTGGTAGTGACGGTGTTGTTGCGCGGTTGCAAGTTAAATACTGTTATCTCATCGCTGCGTCGTGTTTAAAAACTAGCGCTTTTTGATGATTGCTTTTTTTTGCTATTTGTTGCTATGGAACATATTATCACTCACTGACAAATAGCTGAAGTTTGAACATTTTAAATAAAAGTTTTTCTCAAGGAACCTGTGGAATGTTGAAATGGTAAATGATTTGCAAATTGGCCCACTCTCTATTTTACTGTTTGCAAATCAAACTACAAAAAACTTTCTAGAAAATGAGACAAATAGCTTTTGAAATAACGAAAATGCTTTCATAAAACTGGACAAGATATTTTCTGAAATTTCTGAAAATTATTTTTTATCGATTGAATAAAAAAATTTAAAAATTCAATTATGTAGCTGTTACAACCGTATATTTCTACACCTTTCCCAATTTAAGTTCAGAAAATTACAATTTAAATTAAGAAAACTACAATTGAAGTTCAGAATTTCCAATTAAAATTAAGAAATTTATAATTCATGTTCAGAAATTTTCAATTCAAGTTCCGAAACTCCAATTTAAATTCAGAAATTTACAATTCAAATTCAGAAAGTTACAACTCAAATTCAGAAAGTTACAACTCAAATTCAGAAACTCCAATTTAAGTTTAAAAAATTACAATTAAACTTCAGAAAATTACGATTCAAGTTCGAAAAATTTATCAGGATTTTTTTCTTTCATGCCATCAAAATAAAAGCATGTAAGATGGTAAATGTTAGCGCTAATTATATGATACAAGGATATGAAGGCCTACTATCTGTAAAGGAAGCATTGGACTTCTTAACACAATTACATCAATTTTGCTCGCATGAAGGAGATAGCGAAAAAAACCGTTTCCTTTCTTCCCTCTCCTCCTCTCATAAGAGGTCAGTTACAGGGGCATCCAGCTTTATTCTAAAGGCCACAAGCATTGATCTGCATTGAGTATGACAGCAGTGATGACGAAATCAACGGAGCATCCACAATCCCGAAAGAAACATATAATTACTGTGTGCACAGATCAAGTCTTCCTCCACCTGCCTCTCACAACTCTGTGAAAGACTCCCCTTCCACTGCTTCCAAACTGCGGTGTCGACTGAAGTACTTTCATGGCCAGCGTCCTCTTACACTTCTTGCAAAGAGTTATTTCTTAGCTCGGGATGTACACGCCTTGGAGAAAACTTTTCAGTATATCCAAGCCACCATTGTCAACGAAGCATCAACACTTCTGCAAATAGCCTATAGGTATTACATTACGTAGTATGAATTGGAATACGTTTTGAAAAATAACACCCTACTTATAATTTTCTGAATTTGAATTGTAATTTTCTGAACTTGAATTGTAACTTTCTGAACTTGAATTGTAATTTTCTGAATTTGAATTGTAATTTTCTTAACTTGAAATGCAATTTTCTGAACTTGAATTGTAATATTCTGAATTTGAATTGAAATTTTCTGTCTTGAAATGAAAACTCTGAACTTGAATTGTAACTTTCTGAAATTGAATTGTAACTTTCTGAATTTAAATTGGAATTTCTGAACTTTATTTGTAATTTTCTGAACTTGAATTGCAATTTTCTGAAATTGAGTTGTAAATTTCTTAAAAGGTGTAGTTGAGATGCTCAACTTTATAGTCGAGTGCTCTTATTCACTGAGCTCTTTAGGCTCTTAAATGAAATAAGCAATGAAATGCGCAGGGAAGATAATGACCCGAACCCACAATTAATTATGATGGAATGAATTTTCATCCAGTAAGAATAGCGTTAACCCGATTAAAAACAAAAAGACCGAGGGTGCTGATGGATTGCCTGCGGAGCTATTCATATGCGGCGGCGAGGGGTTGGTAAGGTGTATGTAGGGTCGAACGAGTGCATGTACAACGATTGGAATCTAACTGTACTTTTCTAGATCCTCCAAAACCGGATCCTGCAAAATTCGTCAACTAACGCGGACTTCTTAATTTCGTATATTAGGTCCTGTCTAGCGCTTTGTGCGAAAGCTTGAAGCTCACCATAAATCGGCTGATTGGACCTTATCAGTGTGGCTTCAGACCTCGCAAATGTACCATTTACAAGTTTTCACTATGCGTCATATCTTGAAAAAAAAAAAAAAAAAAAAACTGGAAAACAAAATTGGCATACATCACTTCTTCGTCTATTTGAAAGCCGACTTCGACACTACGAAAAGGATGCCTATGTGCCACTATGTCTGAGTTTGGTTTTCCCGCAAAATTTATATGGCCTTGCAAAACGATATCGTGCAATACGTTCGAAACCATACAAGTCTTCAGACATGATGACCATCCTATCATGCGATCTCTTAAATTTCATGCTGGAGAAAGTAATACTGCAGTTAGTAAACTAAAAAGAGTAAAGAACTTGGTTTATTTTGAAGTAGAATTAACACACGCAGCAAACGTAAGTCTATATATTCAGCGAAGAATTACACTTACGAACAAACAAATGCTACTTTGGACTGAGTAAAAAACTGAAAAGTAAAGTCCTCTCCCGGAAAAGCATGCTATACAAGTCACTTATGGTATCTGTTGTGCTATATGGTGCAGTAGCGTGGGCTATAAAGATATAAGATGAAGCAGCAGAGTATTCGGGACACAACTTCTTCGAAATATTAATGGGAACTTATGCATCTGCGACCGCGAGTACCGAAGAAGATTTTGTGAAGAGCTGCACGAGCTTTATACACACACTAAAATAATCCATCGAATTAAAAAACAACGGCTTCAGCTGGCTGGACCATGTTATGCAAGACGATGCTACGACCAAAAGAGTATGTTTATCGGAATCTGCCAATAAAAGCAGAGGAGGAGGGCGGTCACTACTTCGCTGAAAGAACCAAGTGGAAAACGATTTTATTTCCCTTGGTGTGACCAATTGGCGTCAGTTAGCGCAGCGGAAAAGTGACTGAGGCCGCTTGTTGGACCGCTTTAATCATTTAAACGGTTAAGCGCATTCAAAGAAAGTAAGCAAGTACTTTGGTAACAGGAACCAAGTTTGCTGGATAGTTAGTCATCATAAATTGTTTCCAAACCAAATGAAATGTGATTTGCTAGGCATGTTTAGAACACTTCTAAATACCACAGGGCGTATGAGTAACGAAAATGCCCCCTTAAGGCATTTCAAATGAGAAAGTTATGACAGCTTCGGACTAAGCTCCTCTTTCACGACAGTTTTATCTAAATAACGTGTTGGCTGTCTAAATAACGTGTTGGCTGATTCTCTTTTTCTGTGTATATTTGAAAAAGCATTTGTAGGCAAACAAATTTTTTGGTGGATTTATTGCTGGTTTTGTCCTACATTACGAGGTGTGACAATAAAGCTGCCGAAATTTGTCTATAATTTAAAAATTAGCAGCACTTTTGAACTCGTCATAATCTACTTTACAAAGTGGTTTTTACTTTTAGTTAAAGTCCAAGGTTGAAGCTGAAAGCACCCAATGAAAGTGAGGAACTCAGGGTAACACCTCAAGGCAATGATGGTTGTTTTTTTTTTTTTTTGATACCCAACACATAATTCATCGTGAATACGTTCCCGCTGGCCAGACAGTGACTGGAAAATTCTATGTTGGCATTTTGAAGAGGCTGTGGGCACGTGTTTTTCGTGTGGCGACCCGAACTCGCCAAGGATGGATGAATGTTGCACCACGACAATGCACTGGCGGATTCTTCGTTTGTTGTGCAAAAGATTTGGCAAAAAAAGGCATCACAACCTCTTCTTACCCACCCTTTAGCCCCGATATTGTTGGCGAAATTTTTTTTGCCGTTCCGCAAGATGAAGTCGCACTTCAAGGGAACTCATCATGACGGCGTACAGGAGGTCCAAGAAGCTGTGACTGTAGTGCTAAACCGGCTTATTTCGTAGGACTACAAAGGGTGCTTTCATTTATGAGGGAGACGAAAGTCGCATTGTGTATAGTTAGAGGGAGATTTTTGTGAAGATCGAAAAGTAAATGCCACACATCCTATATTTTCCACGGTCATTATTTTTTCATGTTCAGATCTTACCTTAAAACCCCGTCGAATTTTTACACTTGAAGCACTCACAAACTTAAAGATTTGGGTAATTAACTATACCCATCTATCAGAAAATGATTTTGAATTTTAATATAATAATCTAATACATTCTGTGGGTGTTCTAATGTATGTAAATATGTAGCTAGTTTTTAATGTTCAACTTTGAAAATTGCTATTCTATAGATCTTACCAAACTATCAGATAATTTATGAAATAATGGAATAAAGCCAGTCATAATATTTGTTAGTCATAAATTAGAACACCACTTACATTGCGGGTGAGTCTCATTTGCGCACAGACAAATAGCAATCGCAATTTTTATCAAATTTGCTCAAATAAAATAATTTTTTTTATACTCAGTTGAGCAGAGCTCACAGAGTATATTAACTTTGATTGGAAAACGGTTGGTTGTACAGGTATAAAGGAATCGAGATAGATATAGACTTCCATATATCAAAATCATCAGTATCGAAAAAAAAATTCGATTGAGCCATGTCCGTCCGTCCGTCCGTCCGCCCGTTAACACGTTAACTTGAGTAAATTTTGAGGTATCTTGATGAAATTTGGTATATAGGTTCCCAGGTACTCATCTCAGATCGCTATTTAAAATGAACGATATCGGAATATAACCACGCCCACTTTTTCGATATCGAAAATTTCGAAAAACCGAAAAAGTGCGATAATTCATTACCAAATACGGATTAAGCGATGAAACTTGGTAGGTGAGTTGAACTTACGATGCAGAATAGAAAACTAGTAAAACTTTGGACAATGGGCGTGGCGCCGCCCACTTTTAAAAGAAGGTAATTTAAAAGTTTTGCAAGCTGTAATTTGGCAGTCGTTGAAGATATCATGATGAAATTTGGCACAAACGTTACCCTTATTACCGTATGTCTTCTTAATAAAAATTACCAAAATCGGAGAACGACCACGCCCACTTTTAAAAAAAAAAATTTTTTTAATTCCAAATTTAAAAGAAAAGTTAATATCTTTACAGTATATAAGTAAATTATGTCAACATTCAACTCCAGTAATGTTATGGTGCAGCAAAATACAAACATAAAAGAAAATTTCAAAATGGGTGTGGCTCCGCCCTTTTTCATTTAGTTTGTCTAGGATACTTTTAATGCCATAAGTCGAACAAAAATTTACCAATCCTTGTGAAATTTGGTAGAGGCTTAGATTCTAGGACGATAACTGTTTTCTGTAAAAAAGGGCGAAATCGGTTGAAGCCACGCCCATTTTTTATACACAGTCGACCGTCTGTCCTTCCGCTCGGCCGTTAACAAGATAACTTGAGCAAAAATCGATATATCTTTACTAAACTCAGTTCACGTACTTATCTGAACTAACGTTATATTGGTGTAAAAAATGGCCGAAATCCGACTATGACCACGCCCACTTTTTCGATATCGAAAATTACGAAAAATTAAAAAAATGCCATAATTATATACCAAATACGAAAAAAGGGATGAAACATGGTAATTGTATTGGTCTATTGACGCAAAATATAACTTTAGAAAAAAAACTTGGTAAAATGGGTACGATACCTACCATATTAAGTAGAAGAAAATGAAAAAGTTTTGCAAGGCGAAATCAAAACCCTTGGAATCTTGGAAGGAATAATTTTCGTGGTATTACATATATAAATAAATTAGCGGTACCCGACAGATGATGTTCTGGATCACCCTGGTCCACATTTTGGTCGATATCTCGAAGACGTCTTCACATATACAACTACCACCACTCCCTTTTAAAACCCCCATTGATACCTTTAATTTGATACCCATATCGTACAAACACATTATAGAATCACCCCTGGTCCATGTTTATGGCGATATCTCGAAAGGCGTCCACATATAGAACTAAGGCCCACTCCTTTTTAAAATACTAATTAACACCTTTCATTTGATATCCATATCGTATAAACAAATTCTAGAGTCAGGCCTGGTCCACCTTTATGGCGATATCCCTAAATGGCGTCCATCTATAGAACTATGGCTCACTTCCTTTAAAATACTCTTTAATACCTTCCATTTGATACACATGTCATACAAACACATGCCAGGGTTACCCTAGGTTCTTTTTACAACATGGTGATTTTCCCTTACTTTGTCTCCACAGCTCTCAACTGAGTACGTAATGTTCGGTTACACCCGAACTTAGCCTTCTTTACTTGTTTTTATTTAACAGACAATCTCTGATTTGAATAACTACAACTATGCAAACCAATCTCAAAAACGTTTTCAAAAAATTACAGAATTTGATAAAGTTTCACGAAAATTTCGAAACTAGAGTTATCTGAATTTTTTTTGAGTATGCAGTTCTGTCACTGTTCTGTTTAAAAAAGTGTAAGCTATATGTCTCTAAAAATTCACATATATATTTTTAAATTTTTTGCAAGGGTTGTTTTAGGTTTTCCTCTTTATGAAAAACTAAATTATGTAACTTTTGTATGTGAGAAGATCTGAAGTTCTTTGAGAAAAAATTATCAAAAATCAATGCGATTTTGGAAAATTTATAGCTTGTACTTTGTGAGGCTAAAATTGGTACTCAAAATTCATCAAACTATCAATGAAATTCTCCAGAATTTTACATTTTTCCCGAAAAAATATTTTGAGATTTGTTTGTAGAGTTTCTGTTACAAAATGCATGGAATTTTTTTCTTATAATAATAATTTCCAACCCTTTTTTACACTCTAAGGCCGCCAAATTCTTTTGAGCATCACTTAACAAACGCTAAAACATTTTTTTCCTCATAAAAAGTTCCTTTAATATTGTCGGGAATATAAGCAGTTTCGATACGTCACTATGACGTTAGCAATGCTGGACAACAACAGCAGCAAGGCAAGCAGATAAAATAGCAAATAGTCACCTCCACATGTACACAGCAATAAAGAGCGCGCACATTACTCTGGCATATACACACATATATATAGGAGTGAATATGAGACACAGAGTTATACACAACAACAAAGAACTCATATTATCTTACATAAACTTCAGATATACATACATATAGCTATATGACAAAATCCAATATGATTTACAGAAAAGAGAAATAAATAATCAATTATTCAAAAAAGCTGTTTGTTAAAAGCCTAGACTCTGGGATATATAGGCGAAGGAGGCAGACCCTAAGCAAACAAACTGACATACTTGTTCCAGGCTATGATTGTTAATTGAACCGAAAGCTGGTTGTCTAATTTTAAGCGAAAACACATGTATTTACGTTTCATGAAATGTAGTGGCATGTGGTTTAAGCCGCATCAGATAACAAAGGCGTTTATATCAGATTGTAATAAATTTCTATCATTGACTGGTACATATGATTTAAAAAGCTAACGTCATCAGCATACATCAAAATGCTTGAAAATGAAATTGTTGTAGAGATATCATTAATGAATAGCAAAAACAGAGTCGAACCAAAAGAGCTACCTACCCGAAGGAAACGTCTATTACATCTAAAAATAGTGTATCCTGTACAGAAGATAAGAAAAGATCTAAAGAGCGATGCTAGTGGAAAAAAAAAGTAAGGAAGGCTAAGTTCGGGTGTAACCGTGCATTATATACTCAGATTCCTAATTACAGCTTGTAAAACTTTTAAATTACGTTCTTTTAAAAGTGGGCGGCCCACCTACCAAGTTTCATCGCTTTATCCGTCTTTGGTAATGATTTATCGCACTTTTTCGATTTTTCGAAATTTTCGATATCGAAAAGGTGGGCGTGGTTATAGTCCGATTTCGATCATTTTAAATAGCAATCTGAAATGAGTGCCCAGGAATCTATATACCAAATTTCATTAAGATACCTCAAAATTTACTCAAGTTATCGTGTTTACGGACAGACGGACGGACGGACGGACGGAAGGACGGAGATGCCTGAATGAATTTCTTTATTCGCCCAGATAATTTTGATATATAGAAATCTTTATCTATCTCGATAAGTTTATGCCGTTACGGGGCGCCGTTACGCGAACAAAATTAATATACTCTGTGAGCTCTGCTCAGATGAATATAAAAAGCAGATGAAGTTTATGTATACCTAAGTAAAGAGTGCGGATTTTCTTTACTGAAATAGATATGAGTAGCGTCCATGTGCATGCTTTTTCTTTATCCATTTGATAAAAGCGTATTGAGTTCAAGTAAATTGATGACAGTTTCTTTAGGGCCAGATTATTTAAGAGACTGTGACACTTTGCGTCGCAGTCAGTGTCTTTCACATTACTATATAACACCAAATATTTCACAGAGGTAATTTGGTTAACTGTCAGTCGCTGAAGTGAATTCATGATCTTAAATGCGAATTTTGCTTTATACGAGAAAAAATGATTCGTGCGCTATACAGAATTTTCTCCCTAATCAATAATGCCAGAAATCCGCTTAGCTGTTTTTTTTTTTTAAAGCAGGGTACCTACAACATAATCATAGAAATAAATCACTGAAAACTCGATTTACAAAATGTTTTCAGGTTTTTGGCAAAACCACTTGAGAATGTGTAGACTATGTTTTTGTTTACGAAAATTTTGTGAAAAAATCTTAATTTTTATATCAAAATTACAAAACCAGACGCACCCTAATACATAATAATCATACCAGTTGACTATGCAACAAATAACAACAAAGCAACCTACACCAATGTGGTAGCTTAATTAACAAAAAAACAAAAAAATTTGACAGAATTATTAAGAACTTGCATTTATTAGGAACAAACTGTTATTAATTGCAATCAAATCGTCGTCACCGTTTTTGTTGTGATTGGAACTGCCTTTTCATGACTTCCCAAATGATGTTGTGGGCAAAAAAAGCGATCGCAGAATAAAGACCTGTAAACAAGCTGACTTCAGATAGGCGAGTGAAAAATAATAAATGAAACGAACAAATTCTAGGCTAGTTTACATGTTTATTTAAAAAAAAAACAACAAAATGTGACATTAGTGCCACTATTTTTCATTTCGAATGGAGATTACAGTTCGCGTTTATTTTGTTGATATATGCAAACAGATCTAAGTTATTGTACAATCAAATGAATTAAACTTAAATAAAATCTACCAATTGTTGGTATGTATAATAATTTGCTTAACAGAAAATAGCCCCACATTCCTACATATGTGTATGCACATATTAATTGGATTTGTGTTCTTACAAAACGGCTGTCAATTTGTAGACCAAAGTCATTAAAAAAATGATTTCAGCTTCGTTGATCGCACGATGCTGTTCTCCAAAAAGGACAAAGTAAACAAGTAAGGAAGGCTAAGTTCGGGAGTAACCGAACATTATATACTCAGCTGAGAGCTTTCGAGACAAAATAAGGGAAAATCACTATGTAGGAAAATGAAACTAGGGTAATCCTTGAATGTGTTTGTATGACATGGGTATCAAATGGATGGTATTAAAGAGTATTTTAGAAAGGAGTGGGGTCATAGTTCTATAGGTGGACGCCTTTTCCAGATATCGCCATAAAGGTGGACCAGGGGTGACTCTAGAATGTGTTTGTATGATATGGGTATCAAATTAGAGGTATTAATGAGGGTTTTAAAAGGGAGTGGCCCTTAGTTGTATATGTGAAGGCGTTTTCGAGATATTGAGCAAAATGTGGACCAGGGTGACCCAGAACATCCTCTGTCGGGTACCGCTAATTTATTTATGTATGTAATATCACGAACAGTATTCCTGCCATGATTCCAAGGGCTTTTGATTTCGCCCTGCAGAACTTTTTCATTTTCTTCTACTTAATTTGGTAGGTGTTACACCCATTTTACAATTTTTTTTCTAAAGTTATATTTTGCGTCAGTAAATCAATCCACTTACCATGTTTCATCCGTTTTTTCGTATTTTATTTATATTTATTTATCGTATAGAATTATGTCATTTTTGCATTTTTCGTAATTTTCGATATCGAAAAAGTGGGCGTGGTCATAGTCTGATTTCGGCTATTTTTACACCAAGATAAAGTGAGTTCAGATAATTAGGTGAACTAAGTTTGGTAAAGATTTATCGATTTTTGCTCAAGTTATCGTGTTAACGGCCTAGCGGAAGGACAGACGATCGACCATGTATAAAAACTGCGCGTGGTTTAAACCGATTTCTCCCATTTTCACAGAAAACAGTTACCGTCATAGAATCTATGCCCCTACCAAATTTCATAAGGATTGGTAAATTTTTGTTCGACTTATGGCATTAAAAGTATTCTAGACAAATTAAATGAAAAAGGCCGGATCCACGCCCATTTTGAAATTTTCTTTTGTTTTTGTATTTTGTTGCACCATATCATTACTGGAGTTGAATGTTGACATAATTTACTTATATACAGTAAAGATATCCAATTTTTTGTTAAAATTTGACTTGTAAAAATTTTTTTTTTTAAAGTGGGCGTGTTCGTCATCTGATTTTGCTAATTTTTATTTAGAACATATAGAGTAATAGGTGTAACGTTCTTGCCAAATCTCACCATGATATATTCAACGACTGCCAAATTACAGCTTGCAAAACTTTCAAATTACCTTATTTTAAAAGTGGGCGGTGCCACGCCCATTGTCCAAAATTTTACTAATTTTCAATTCTGCGTCACCTACCAAGTTCCATCGCTTTATCCGTCTTTGGTAATGAATTGACGCACTTTTTCTGGTTTTCGAAATTTTCGATATCGAAAAAGTGGACGTGGTTATAGTCCGATTTCGTTGATTTTAAACAGCGATCTGGGATGAGTGCCCAGGAAATTACGTACCAAATTTCATCAAGATACCTCAAAACTTACTCAAGTTATCGTGTTTATGGACAGACGGAAGGACGGACGGACATGGCTAAATGAATTTATTTTTTTCGCCCATATTATTTTGATATATAGAAGTCTATCAGACCAATTCTAAATATTCTCGCGGAATTTTTTTATTCCCGCGGAAAAATTCCTCCAATTCTGCTCTCCTAGGGAGAAGAATAATTGGGGAATAGGAATTTCGAATTTTCGAAGTCAGCTGTTTTGCCAATTGAAATTTTGTTGCGCATTTCTATTTTTATTTAAGAAATTGAAATGTTTAATTATTGCTTCGAGTTTGTTTAAAATTTAGAAATAAAATATGAACAATACACAATATTGCATTTCATATGGAATTGACTAAAGTTAGTAATGAATTGGTGCCACAGCAACATCGACAAAGGAGCATAAGAAGAAGCAGACGGCGGGATAACACAAATCCGTTGGAGTTGTCTTCTTCCATTCAGCAAATCAATTTTCTGGCGGACAAGTCGAGTTGAATTCGTCATATGCCAAAATCTATTTAAGCCTTCTTAAAAAATCCTTGCACAATTTCTGGATGGCTGCATCAAATATACCAAGAGCTCTTCCGTTGCTTGTGATATAGTTTTCGACTTAAGATGTACATATTTAGCACAAATTTGTACAAATAAATTCTTTCTTAAAATAACCAGTATTCTTTAATTATTTTTATGCATTCCCTTTAATTTAACAAGTGAAAAAGCTCCTAAGAAATGGCAGAGAAATCTCCCTCTCACTCACATTCATAATACCTACTTTTCTCCCGTAATCGGTTTCCGCTTTTTCGAACATTGTTCAGAAAAGGAGGAAAGGGAGAAGTGAAAAAACTCACAAGGAATTTTTATTTAGAATATGAGGAATGGGAGAAGGGAAAAAACTCGCACGGAATTTTCGTTTAGAATTGGGCTGTATATCTATCTCGATTAGTTTATGCCGTTACGGATTACCGTTATGCGAACAAAATAAATATACTCTGTGAGCTCTGCTCAGCTGAGTATAAAAACATCTCTATCAGATGGAAAATTTTAGAAATAGATATTATTCTTCTTCCTAGAACGACTCGCATACAACCAGATTTTCGACATCAAGAGAAAAAACGCGTGTACCAAGTTCTCGTGAATTTCTATGCAAAAAATACATGTGTACGTCTAGAAGTAAGGTGTTAATTTAGCTCGCCCAGTGGCAGAAATTAGACCAAATAAAAAAGAACCTACCTAAAAAAATTAGAGTGTGTATGCAAGCTATTAGTGCTTAGTATTGTGGGAGCCATTAAAACAAAGCCAACTGCTTGACGGTATGCCTTACTGCACATTCCTCTTTTAGACCTGGTGGCAAAGAACAGAAGAGCCTGGTGACGCTAAGAACTGCAACGAGCGTCAGTGCCTCGGGACAGCTTGAGTGCAGATAATATGTCCATAGTAGTATAAATAAATAAAACAAAATAAATGTAAGCCCCGATTACCTCTGGAGAAATTTCAGGACGAGCTTCTCTTCCAATTTGAGTCGTGCTCCTATTTAATTTTTCCTACAAATATGCGGGACGGGACCTACTTGTTTTATGCCGCTCCGAACTCACAGTGGCATTTTTCCTTGGTTTAGACGCGAAAAAGTCAAAATTTTCAAGTCATATTTTTTTTAAATTTGAATGCAGTTTGCTTTCAAAATGTCCACAGCATATAACGGTAATTATCGTTTCTTATATTATTGCTCTTCATTGAATAATCTGCTGTCAAACTGTGAGTTGTTGATGACGCGCTAACTAGTGCAATTCACAGAAGTGAAATAACGCGTGTTTTAAAATTAAATAAAACTTTGTGATGAAACAAAAGCTAAAATATATTTTGCTTATTTAAAATCTACACGTTATTATATTATTTTCAAGTATTCAAAAGTTTTTTTGGTTGAGAATTTTTTACGGAATTTTGAGTTTTTAATGTAAATTTTGTTTGTGCTGAAAATATATAAAACCGTGAAAAAAAAGCCTACCAAAAGTTTGAACCACGCTGAACCACAATAATTTTTGTATTTCTGCTATAACTCAATATTATTACATACTAGCAATACCCGGCGTGCGTTGCTACGCCAAAGAAAAACATCTGAATTAGATTTTATAATTTAAGGAAATTTTTATTTATCTTAATGCTAACGGATAAACAATATTTTTGGTTTTTTCATTAGGTGTGTAAATAAATAAATTTCTTGGTGATACATTTTGGCAAGAGATGCTTTCTTTGGTGGCATTATTGCTTTTTTTTATAAATTTATGTCAATAATAATATTTCGTAAATGTATTCACGACCATTTGTGCAGCGTCTTAATTTGTTATGAGATAATGCATATTAGTTGTGCGACTTTATATACTCTCCGCAGGTACTTATCATAGGAATGTATGTATATGTATTTAGGAAAATCCCAAGGGTAAGATCATTATTTAGGTAAATGTTATTTTGTAGCTACCTAAAACCTTCAAATAAAGGCTAATAGTATATTAGTGGAAGCAATTTCCAGCTTCAAAATTTAAACTTTCAAACCCTTTGTTATTCGGGTAAAAAACGTTTTTATGTGTAGGTATTCTATTCATGAATGTTGTGAAATGATATGTGTATAGGAATATAGGCGAAGCAAATTATGCATTCTAGAGTAAACACTACAGGCATAGGTATATGTGCGAAAAACATTAGTTAGTATACATTTGTTAAGACCTCTATTCTATAAAAATTATGCTATATTTTAATTAAGAGAAAATGCTACTAATTAACAAAACTCAACTAAATCGCATTACGAATATTATATTTTAGAATAAACCGGTTTTTGGTTTACTTCCCAGAAGAAGAATTATTGTTTAGTATAGGTTTGCCCCGGGTCCAGTTCCCGGAAGAAAAATTATTGTTATTTTAATCCAGTCATATCGCTACTTACATATCAAATTTCAAGCAAATCGAGTCATATATGGGATAGTTTAGAATAAATCGGCCCCTGGTCCACTTCTCGGAAGAAAATTATCCGACATTTTATTCTAGATATAACGCTACCTACGTACCAAATTTCAGGAAAATCGAGCGATATATACGATAGTTTAGAATAAATCGGTCCCTGGTCCACTTCCCAAAAAAAAAAAATTATCCGACATTTCATTCTAGATACAACGCTACCTACGTACCAAATTTCAGGCAAATCGAGCCATATATACGATAGTTTAGAATAAATCGGTCCCTGGTCAACTTCCCGAAAAAAATTATCCGGCATTTTATTCTAGATATAACGCTACCTACATACCAAATTTCAGGCAAATCGAGCCATATATACGATAGTTTAGAATAAATCGGTCCCTGGTCCACATCCCAGAAAAAAAATTATCCGACATTTTATTCTAGATATAACGCTACCTACATACCGAATTTCAGGTAAATCGAGCCATATATACGATAGTTTAGAATAAATCGGTCCCTGGTCCACTTTCCGAAAAAAATTGTCCGCAATTTTATTCTAGATATAACGGCTACCTACATACCGAATTTGAGGCAAATTGAGCCATATATACGATAGTTTAGAATAAATCGGTCCCTGGTCCACTTCCCGAAAAAAAATTGTCTGCAATTTTATTCTTGATATAACGGTACCTACATTCCAAATTTTAGGCAAATCGAGCCATATATAAGATAGTTTAGAATAAATCGATCCCTGGTCCAATTCCCAGAAACAAATTATCCGACATTTTATTCTAGATATAACGCTACCTACATACCAAATTTCAGGCAAAACGAGCCATATATACGATAGTTTAGAATAAATCGGTCCTTGGTCCACTCCCCTTTTTGATGTAATGACGACAACAAAGTGAGAGTTGTATGAGGTGTGGGTTGCAGACCGTGGCCAAAAGCAAAATGATAAAGCCGTTTTAGACTATGTGTTTATTGTTTTAGGGAGGGAGTAAATAAAGACGAGGGATTGTATGATGAATGCTGCAGTAAAGTTCGAATTTTTTTATCAAAGCTTCGTATGAGATGGATTCAAGTGATTTACACCAAAGTTAATTTTCTTGGAAAAATAGCTTCATGGCTTGAAGAACATAAGAATTTAAATATTGGTATATTCAATTGTAAACAAAAGAACGAGATAAGGCTATAAGAAAGTTTTTGTTTGGATTCAAAATTTTTGGATGAAATATATTAATTTTTCGCGTCTAAACCATGCAATAATGCCACTGTGGAACGGTTTCTGCAAGGCATATGAGTTTTCACTAAGAGCTTTTTATTTTTATTATTTCTAAAATTTTGATGTTGTTTTGTCAGGGGCGTGAACCCAAGATCTTCGGTGTGGTAGCCGGAGCACGCTACCATCACACCACGCCATCAATTACAGGACGAACATACTGCCAAATTCGGCATTCGAAGAGGTGGATGATTGGCGCAACGGATCCCAAATTGCAGACGAGTCGATACACGTCTACACCGATGGCTCCAAAGTAGTGGTACGAGTAATTTCTGCGGTATACTGTGCTGATCCAGAATAAACAAACCTTACAAGCTTCCAGATCAATGTAGTGTTTTTCAGGTAGAAGTATTAACCCTAACCAAAGCAGTAGAAAGACTGGAAGAAAATAGCATAAACGGCAACCGCGTCAACTTTTATATTGACTGTCAAGCAGCAATTAAGGTAATACTGTCGAATAGCACAGAATCTAAAAGTTTGTAAGAAAGCCCTGTAAAAAGTCGCCACAGAAAGAAGCATAAATCTATATTGGATCACAGGGTGTATAGGAAAAAAGGGAATAAAAAAGCGGATGAAGTGGCTAAAAGACGCATTCTTCGAAGCTTGCTCCGTAGATGTCCCAAATAGATTCGACCAGATAAAGAGAAGGCTAGAGGTTCACATGATTAGCTAACCGAAAAAGGCGCGGACCCAGTCGACCAACCGGGGAAGGCGGGACCGTAAAGTGTCGAATATCATGTGTGGGTCTTACAACCTAAGATTAACAAAGTTACGCCTATCAATAAAAAGATAGGACTGTACGGGTATTCTGACCTGACTCTGCCTTGTGGCGTCACATGCTTTTAGTTAAAGCTTGGTCAGTGAGAGCAGATAGGGGAAGTGCTGGTTTGTGGAGAAAACGATCAAGGAAGTTCTATGCTCGTGCTCTGCGCTTGCCAGGCTGAGTCTCTAGCTATTAGGAGTGATTCACTTGTCACATATATACGTCCTAGAAAGCTTCTTTCGTAATAGGACCGAGCTATTTTAGAACATAAGTCTCTTTTATTATAAGGGTTTTCAATTGGTCATTAAACAAATTTCTGGTAAAACTACAGATTCATTGAGTCTATGTTAAGTCCTCATAGACGGTTAAACCTAGCCTTACAAATAATTCCGTTCTTTTTTAGGAGAGCTTCATCGGCTTCATGTCGAAATAGATAATTTTTGGATATCGAATCGTTAACTCTTTGATAAATCTATAACATTTCGATACATTTTTGATAACAAATCGATAATTTTATTATAATACATTTTTTGGTGGTGTGATGGTAGCGTGTTCCGCCTACCACACCGTATACCCTGGGTTCGCACCCCGGGCAAAGCAACATCAAAATTTTAGAAATTAGGTTTTTCAATTAGAAGAACATTTTTCTAAGTGGGGTCGCCCCTCGGCAGTGTTTGGCAAGCGCTCCGAATGCATTTCTGTTATGAAAAGCTCTCAGTGAAAACTCATCTGCCTTGCAGATGCCGGTCGGAGTCGGCATAAAACATGTAAGTCCCGTCCGACCAATTTGTAGGGAAAATCAAGAGGAGCACGGCGCAAATTGGAAGAAAAGCTCGGCCTTAGATCTCTTCGGAGGTTATCGCGCCTTACATTTATTTATTTTTTTACGCAAGCACTTCTCGAAAACAAATAGCTAACTTTTCGATAAAAACCTTATTGCTCGTCGATAAAAAATTCGTTTGGCTCAGGAAAGTCAGCCTACGACGTTGACGAGTGCTGGGCATATATCCACTTACACCGAAACTACTCGTATTCCTTTTTTTACTAGTGCTCCTCAACCCTCTAGTTCTGCACAGGTTACAACTACGACAACCTCAGAGTCTTCTATATTGACTGCGAGTAATACCGTGCCCGCATCGGCGTCGATAGCTTTGAATAATTCCCAACAATTACATCCGTATATTGCTGTGGGGCCACCTCCTAGAGAACTCATCGTGGTACCGCCGAACAAATCGATATTTTTCCGGCTTGTCGAATGAGAATACGGCTGATAATATTACTTCTTTTATAACGTCCAAATGCAAACCTGACATGTTAAATATAAGGAAGTTAAAGTTCTCGCCTTTTAAAATTTAAATGTCTTTTTTTTACTTTTTTCGAAGAACTTGTAGACTAAACTTCTAGAACGAATCAAAATGTAGCACAAATCCAACAACCTTATACCTCTTCAAAAAACTGAATAATGAAATATGCTTCACTGTCTATTATCAAAACGTACAAGGTTTCAACACTCAAATTGTTAATCTAATTAATTAGCAACGACCTTACTTAAAATACCATCGCTTTTAGTGAGACCTGGCTAAAGTCGCATGAAATTCTGGGTAGTCTCTTCAAGATTAATTGTAAGTATCATCCTTTTAAGTTGGGTAGAGGTGTTTTAACTGCTTTTCATGTAAGTTTCGCTTCTGAGGTAATTCCCTTCCCTGAAGCTGACGATATTGAGTTTCTCTATATGCTGTGAAGCAATCCTTAAAAAAACGTTTTCTCCCTAGCTATTTTCATCGACCCAGTCATAGTACTAGGCGAATTTAATTTACTGCCCGTATCCTGCTTACGACAATAAATCTTGCGGAAAATTTTTCTCTCGCACACTACAAGAGCTACCTCATCTTCTCTCGACACCGTCCATGATTCTGAGCTATGTATCAGTACAGTTATGATGGGCGTGATTTTTGTTGGTTTTTTTGTATTGTAGAGCGTGATTTTTCTTTTTCAATAGGACTTTACTTTTCAATTGCCTTCTCAGTCCAAAGCAGCACTTGTTGGTAAGAGTTATTCTCCGTTTGATTTCTTAATTGACATTGTTTCCTCGGTTAGTGCTGGTTCCCAGGTAGATGATGTCCTTCACAGTCTCCAACCTATGACGGGATGAACTTATGCCAATGCGCGAATGCGCCGATTCTTCAAAGCTTGACAGAAAATACTTCGTCTTATCCTCATTTACTGCAGGATCCACTTTTTTTGGCTCCCTATATACCCGCGGTAAATTATCCCTTTCATGTGTTGTGCATTTTCGAAAGAAACATAGGAATATATGAACATTTTTCACTATAGTAACCGAAAAAAGATACAATTTAAAAAAACTTCTGATTAATCACAGCTAAGTCTGAAATTAAATAATTTATAAATTTTCCATTTCTCAGGACTCTAAAAAAGGTAGATTTTGGGTGTATAATAGTACTAAATGTTCCCCAATTTCATTAATGCATTCCATTAAATACTTTCTATTTCTTTTCAGCTAAAATTGGCTACCCATGCCATCTGTCCTGTGCCGGCTGAATAAGATAAGAGCAGCAGTAGCCAGGGCGGTTGCCAGATAATGTTGGTAATAAAAATAAGTAAATTTTCCACTAGCTAAATTAAAATTACAGGTAGCAATGTTGTCTATTAATTTAGCTAAATGAAAGGATTACAACAAACACACATACCCACATACCTATAAAATATAAAAGCAGCATTGCCAACTGTTTGGGAGATGGCTAGAACGAGTATAACACCTTTCTAATGAAAGATACAATGGTAAGGAAAACGCAAAACAAAACTTGTAAAGGATGCTGCAAAAAAAAAAATAATTAAAGATACGAGTATAACCTAGCGTGGGTTTAATATTAAAGGCTTTATAAAAAGTCTTGAAATTTCACAATTTTTGGACTCAAGCAATTCCTTTCAAGTTATGAACATATCTGTGCGTTGGCACTGGCTGTCGTTGCAAAAATGTAAGAAATCAAAGGTGGAATAAAAAGCAAGATTTTTACCAATTTTGCGGTTCAAATAAGCAACACATTATTGCTACTTTCTTTTCATTAAGACCCTGCAGTCAAACCTATCAGTTGTAAAAATCCGAACTAGTTCGAGTTCCGTCTATTTTTATACTCAGTTGAGCAGAGCTCACAGAGTATATTAACTTTGATTGGATAACGGTTGGTTGTACAGGTATAAAGGAATCGAGAGAGATATAAATTTCTATATATCAAAACCATCAGGATCGAATAAAAAAATTTGATTGAGCCATGTCCGTCCTTCCGTCCTTCCGTCCGTTAACACTATAACTTGAGTAAATTTTGAGGTAACTTGATGAAATTTGGTATGTCGGTTCCTGAGCACTCATCTCAGATCGCTATTTAAAACGAACGATATCGGACTATAACCACGCCCACTTTTTCGAAATCGAAAATTTCGAAAAACTGAAAAAGTGCGATAATTCATTACCAAAGGCGGATAACGCTATGAAACTTGGTAGGTGAGTTGAACTTATGACGCAGAAAGAAAATTAGTAAAATTTTGGACAATGGGCGTGGCACCGCCCACTTGTAAAGAAGGTAATTTAAAATTTTACAAGCTGTAATTTGGCAGTCGTTGAAGATATCATGATGAAATTTGGCAGGAACTTTACCTCTATTACTATATGTATGCTTAATAAAAATTAGCAAAAGCGGAGAAAAACCACGCCCACTTTAAAAAAAATTTGTTTTTATTAAAATTTTAACAAAAAATTTAATATCTTTACAGTATATAAGTAAATTATGTCAACATTCAACTCCAGTAATGATATCGTGCTACGAAATACAAATTAAAAGAAAATTTCAAAATGGGCGTAGATCCGCCTTTTTTCATTTAATTTGTCTAGGATACTTTTAATGCCATAAGTCTAACAAAAATTCACCAATCCTTGTGAAATTTGGTAGGGGCTTAGATTCTAGGACGATAACTTATTTCTGTGAAAAAGGGCGAACTCGGTTGAAGACACGCCCAGCTTTTATACACAGTCAACCGTCTGTTCTTCCGCTCGGCCGTTAATACGATAACTTGAGCAAAAATCGATATATCTTTACTAAACTCAGTTCACGAACTTATCCGAGCTTACTTTGTATTGCTGTAAAAAACGGCAGAAATCGACTATGACCACGCCCACTTTTTCCATATTGAAAATTTGGAAAAATGAAAAAAAATGCCAAAATTCTATACCAAATACGAAAAAAGGAATGAAACATGGTAATTGGATAGGTTTATTGACGCAAAATATAACTTTAGAAAAAAAATTGTAAAATGGGTGTGACACCTACCGTACTAAGTAGAAGAAAATTAAAAAGTTCTGCAGGGCGCTTTATGGCGATATCTCGAAAAGGCGACGACCTTCATAAAATACTTATTTATTTATTTCCCTTATGTTGTCACCATATTTCTCAACTGAGTATGTAATGTTCGGTTACACCCGAACTTAACCTTCCTTACTTTTTGATATTAGCAACTGCTATTTTTTACAACAGTGATATCCTAGGAAATATTTGCCAGTTTCTCTAGCAGCAGGTATTACCTAATGCAAGAGTTGCATGAGGTATACTAATAATGGGATTCACTGGGGGCAAACCGAAAAAATTATTTCCTCTTTGCGCTTGACTAGATCAAATGACTCAAGAAGTCTACAGAGATGCCACATTATTATAGACACCGCCGTATGGGGTATTCGTATTGTGGCCAGATTTGAGAAAAGCGTCAAGCCTAAATTTCTTGGGTAAAGTTCACATATCTAGGATAATCAGCGAAATCGGTGCTCTAAAAACAACGCCAGGCAAATCACTTCAGATAATTTTTAACATCCATCCATTGGATCTAGCTGGTTATCGAGCAGCGACAACGTCAGCCCTGCGCTGAAGGGACTTGCCCTGTTGGAATATCAAGACCATAAGATACCCCAGTACACTAAACAAATACATTTTTCTTCATCCTAGCACGGATCGCTGTGCAACCACAACAGTTGCGTAAACCAACTTTATGATCAATATTCCCAGCAGTGATGATTGGGCGATGTCGGAAAAGCGCCTTGCTGTTGACGGCAGCATTTCCATATACACGGTTGGCTCTAAGTTAAATGGTAGAGTTGAAGGTGGCGGCTATTGAATAGTTCTTGACCGCAATTCCCCTTCAGACTACACTGTAGCGTCTGCCAGGCAGAAATTTCAGTCAGCACGGAACCTCAGTTAGTATAAAGACACACAACGTCGGCAAAGAAATATTTTTTTTCGGCGACAAGCCTGGCCATCAAACCTCTTGGCTCCTTAATTCTGAGCTACTCCTCAAGAGCTGGCCCAAAACAACTCTTTGTACATCTCACATGAGTTCCGGAGCCTAAAGCTATCGCCTTAAACTGCATTGAAGATGAACTCGCTAGGCAGGGCACAACCAGGCAGATTCTTCCTGACCAAGAACGCTTAGGTATGCCCCTTGCTACATGCAAGCGAATACTAAAAGAGCACAGCCAGCGTCAAGGCAATATAAGATCGCTATAAACAGTAGGATGCCAGGATTTATGTGCCCGTAGATTTTTACGACGTCTAGCTTTGAAGTATGCAAACTACCAAAAGACAACATTTCCTCGAGTACGAAAGACAAAATTCGAGTCAATGAACAATACAAATACTAGCCAGTTTGAATAACCCCACAAATATCTAGTCAATGAACTAAAATGTTTGTCGACTACCTTGGCTTTTGACTTCAGGGAAAAACGGTTGCTTTAACATATACTCGCTCAGTCAAGGGTATGTGGCACGTATCTCTTAGACGTGCTGTACCTTGACTGCCGTTCCAATTGTGGGGTCAAGTAATTTAAACAGGTGCTTCGGTTGAAAAAAAAAAATAAAAATGTGTAGAATACTGCTCAAAGCATGTCTGCTGTATTGTATAATATAGCTACTATTTTGTGCGGGGTGGTAAAGCAAATAGCGAGATTCTTTACTCGGATGCTTAGCAAATAAACAAGAGGAATTTACGCGCTGCCACAGTAAATTCAGCAATGAAGATGCCATTTGCCATGTACGTGCGGGTGGTATAGAGTAAGTCTTTCGATAAGCTTATGAGGCTGCTGGTTTTGTGCTACTTACCGTCTTTTTTATTACTAGCAGTACTGTCATATGATTGTTGTATTGTAGTGCACCATTCAACTCTACAGCTTTGTAAGTCTGTGTGAAATTCGCCATACCTGACAACTGGCAATGTCGAAAATTTCACAAAAGTAGCATTTCTTAGCTTTCACCTGAATGTGCATGCCTTTCACTTTTTTCGTTTTCATTACTCAAGAATTTTTTCATTTTCTTTTCTACGACTTTTATTTAATGTACATCGGTTGTCCGCTGTCCGCTTTTCATTTGTATCCCTTTTGATCTTCTTCATCCTTATCACCACATCACTGCATGAATTCGGAAATTTACCAGTGTAGAGGATTTTCTGCTTGAAATGCCAATTTTCTTATTTCACCTATAACGAACACAATCCCTTCTCACTGAGTAGCAAAAACGCGCGCATTCAAATACTTATATCCATTTCTTCTTTTTCTTGTGGCATGGTTTTGCTGCATCCAATACGTACGATCACTGAGATATCCTCTAGCGTGAGTCCTATGAAACTTGCAGTTTCAATGAGCTTGGACCAAACCATGTGTGCTAAAGCGTTGGTTCAATATTGCAATTGAAAATATTGTTGTTATGTGGGGACATACAGGACATAAATAGCGTACTTATGTAATTTTTGATTCTGGATAAGCAAGAGTTTGACTTATTGCAGTCTCCACATATCCGTTGGAAGTCTGCTTTTCTTTACTGCAGTTTTCTAGTATTAAACACTGAGAACGGGATCCGCCGGCTATTTATCGGTGTAAGACTTTGCCCCGACTATTTGTGCATGAGGCTGATGGCCTTTGTATATATCTTTGGTTTAAAGTGCTGATTTCTTGTGTGCTGGATTTCTTCGTAGTGCTTGAGAGGCAAATGCCTTATCACGGATTGTATGTTAGTATACCCATGCTCCTGAGTATTTAAAAAAACTGTATGTCAGCATTTCGTTTATCTCCTTTATGGGGAGTATTCGCGGCTCACTGTATATACGATGTTATGGCGACATAAGAAGATATTCCGTGAAAGTTCTGAGCGAGTTGATTTGACAGACCTACAGCTTCTTTCAAGGTTTTTCTTTTAAACTCGTCGACCATATCGGAGACGCGTAGCATAAAAACGGCTGGCCAATTGCATTTAAAGTCGCTATTTGAGTCCGTTTTGTATTGTGCTCTCAGCGAGGGATTTCCGTTTGGCTTTGAATTTTAGGTGCAGTATCGGGTGCGTGCTCACTGAAAATCAGATAATTATCGAACGTCACTCCCAGTAATTTTGGATGTAAGACCGTCGGTAGTATAATGTCATCGATGTTGGTATCTAATATTGCCGTTTGTTGCTTTTTCCACGTTGTAAAAAACTCATTTTAACAAACTTGATATTCAGTAGACGACCACGTTTGTATGTAGATGACAGTCATAACTACACTGGTTCACAAATTCCAACTTTTTTTCTGCACCAGAGACGCCATTATGAAATTCCTATGTAAAATCACCCGCTGATTCCGAAAATCAAGGTTACTTTTAATTCTATAGTAAGGTTTTTGAGATACTTACGAATTACCGTTAAAAAAAAATAAAAATTGGGTCCACTTAATCATATATATCTCAAGAACGAATTGAGCAATTCCAAAACGGTGGTGAAGCTTTTAAAAGGTAATAAAATTTGCTATAAACTGTGCATACAATACTTTTTGCTAGCCCCTGCAGATTCAAAGATAAGGAATAATCATTACGGATTTTTCAATTTTTTTTTTGTAAAAATATAAAAAAATTTGTATTTTGCGAGGAAGGATCTCGAAAACTTTTTATTTTTTTGCAGATTTTTTTTCTCTCTAAGCTCTGTTTTATTACAAAAAAATAAGTTTCATGCAACAAAATCGATGGCCTAATACAAAAGTTATAAACATTCAAGTAAATATATCCATTTAATACTTAAAATCGGATATATTTAAAATATATATCCCATACAACCGACTGTTCAGGTTAGAGGATTTTCATCATTTTTGTCGAAATCGATTTTTAGTCCGATTTAGACGATTTTTTCAGAAAACCATTTATACCCAATACGTAAGCTTGTGGTAAAATTTGATGTTGCTAGCTGTTAAAATGTGGCAAAAATGGCGAAAACCCTCTTATTGAACAATCGGTTGTATGGGAGGTATATGCTATAGTGGTCCCTCCGGTCGATTCTGACAAATGTCAAATCCCCATCAAAATATGCCTGCTTACCAAATTTCATCAAGATATCTCAAAAATTGAGGGACTAGTTTGCGTTCAAACAAACGGACAGACGGACAGACGGACAGGCGGACGGACAGATGGACCGACGGACGGAGCCATGTCCGTCTATGGCTAAATCAACTCAGCTCGTCCCCTGATCATTTTGGTATACTTATTGGTGGGTCTAACGGAAACATATACATAAAAAATGATTTGGAGCCTTGAAAATGAAAAAAATCGATTTCGACCAAAACAAGTCCCAAAAACCACAAAAAAAAATTTTTTTTTAAAAACTGTTAATGCCAACGTTTTTATCGTATAATTTTGAGTGGAATAGGAACTATGAGACAAATTCGTTTTCAGCGGCAACACTTTTGCACGTTTCTGAAGAAACCCTTAAAAAAAAAGTGGCGAAAAATAAATTTTTTCACCAAAATACTCCTCAAAAGCCAAAAAACATTTTTTTTTTTCAAAACACTGTTATCGCCAAAGCCTTTAGCAGACAATTTTGAGTCGGACAGGGTATACATGAAAATTTTAAAATCAAATGAAAATTTTTAAGTAGGTCATGAAAAAAACCTTAAAAATTAATGAAAAAAAGTCAAAAAACTCAAATTTTGTTGGCTTGAAAATAAATTTTTTGGGTATGCTTAGTGGAATTTTTTTCCTGAGCCCAAAACCTATCGAAAAATCTATGGCGCGATATAGGTTAATAAATCGACCCAGCTTAGTAAACACAGTAAAAAGCGCATATGACCTTTTTAAAACCTCAGATACACATTTCTATAGCCAAATCCAATATGAGATACAAAAACAGGAAACAAATAAGCAATTATTCGCGAAGTCTGTTCGCGAAAGGTTTTTACCCTGGAAAAAATAGGCGAACAAGGCAACCGAGGGTATAAAAACAGCTCAAGCTAAGGAAAAGTCAATAAGTTTAATTTCAAAACTTTGTAAGTAAAGTGCGCTAGTTATTTAATTGTGAGGTACTACTACCATAGTATTGTTGTAAATAATGGACATTTTGCTAAACTGGAAATATGAATTATTTATTCGACAATTCTGCGATTTGAAGGATAAGAGATGGTGCAGATTATTCGCAAATTTCATAAGATTTCTTACAATAATTTAAATAATTGATTGTTCAGATACTAGAAGTTTTCGAAATTTGATCCCACTATTGTTTATATACATTCATGAAAGGAAGTCGCATGGATATCTGCAATACTTTACCGGATTGCACCTGTTTTTAAACGAAATAACTTAGATCAGAATTCTTTATATGAATTCTCTTAATTTATTCATTTTGTTTGCAAAAGATTACAGCCAATATATATAAATTCCCTTTGATTGAATGCAACTCAACATTCAACAGTCCTTTTTCTCAACATTTGCTGTCGTTGCGTACAATCACTCACCGTCAAGCTAACAGCTCTCTGGCCTTCTACTTGGCTTATTGTTGGCGCGTGTTTTTCTCTTTACCTTCAACAAGAAATCCTATGGCTTTCCTCATCTGCTTTCTGCTGTTTTCACTATAATTTATATCGGCTAAATGCACATTACACCTACAAGATATAAAAATAAACAACCCAAATGTAAGTAAAGGATTACTAGAAAAATTTCAACAAAAAAAGGAAGTTGAAGTACAAAAACTTACTAGACAAGTAAGGAAGGCTAAGTTCGGTTGTAATCGAACACTACATACTCAGCTGCCAAATTACAGGCTGCAAAACTTTTAAATTACTCTCTTTTAAAAAAGGGCGATGCTACGCATATTGTCCAAAAGTTTACTCATTTTCTTTTCTGCGTCACAAAGTCAACCGAACTACCAAGTTTCATCGCTTTTTCCGTGTTAACTAATGAATTATCCCACTTTTTCGGTTTTTCGATTTCGTTCATTCGAGATGAGTGCCTAGGAAATTACACACCAAATTTCATTAAGATACCTAAAAATTTACTCAAGTTATCGTTTTTACGGACAGATGGACGGGCGGACGGACATGGCTAAATGAATTTCTTTTTTCGCCCACATCATTTTGATTATTATTATTATTATTATTAGTATTAGTATTATTATTATTATTATTATTATTATTATTATTATTATTTTAATAGGCCTGGAAGCACTGCGACCTTTGTGCAGATGTATTGTGCAAGACCTTTCAGCCTAATTTTTTATCTGGAGGCTCTTGATGTATCTAAGTACCTCTTCAGGCTTTTTACTCCATATCATATAGGGATTAAGAGTCCCACCAACTAGATGGGATAGTCTCTGCCTAGCTAGAGCGACGCATTCGCAGAGAATGTGAACCGGCATTTCATCAACCAGCTCACATCATTTTGATATATAGAAGTCTATATCTTTTTCGATTAGTTTATGCCATTACGGGGTACCGTTATGCGAGCAAAATTAATATACTCTGTGAGCTCTGCTCAGCTGAATATAATGAGTGCGGTTCAGCTGAGTATAATGAGCTCTGCTCTGCTGAGTATAATTATAGAAAGAAGCAGCCATATGAGTAGCTGAGGCAGATGGTAAAAAAAAGGTTGTTTTGACGGTCCTATGTGTAGTAAATGCTAGACAGTAAGAAAATAAAATACTTCACGTGCCAAAATGTGCCCTTATCTTTCTCTTCTATTTTTCTCTACCCATTGCCCGCTTAATTCACCTTCCAATCAAATGCTTTGATGCATGGTTTGCAGTGGTGCACAACGCCGGCAGAGCTTTACAAACTCGACTTTTTTGTATAGTTATGTGTTACATGGAGAATGTTTGAGCATGGAATTCACGCATGAAATGTTTACTGCTTGAAATACAAGCTTAACTTAATTGACTGCTTGCTTCTCACTTCTCTGTCGATGCGCTCACATGACGTAAAGGTGAATGCCAAATGGTTCTCCGTAGCTCTACTAAGCTCTACAAACCCCTCGAGTGCAGCACTGATGTAATTCCAATTCCTTTCTTTCAGTTATGCTTTGTCTTGTATGTTATATACCAACTTTCTGGTTTCTGCTTATTTTCTCACATATATTTATTTTTATCTTATTTAATTTTCCACTACAACAGTTTTCTAAATAACTATTTCAAATAGCAACACATATCAGCTTGGCAGTGTTTGTATCCGTCTGTTAGTTTTATTTATTTGCCCCCTGAAATCCTCCGACAAAAATCCACTAAGCGTCCGCAACTTTAATCCTCCACCATTGCTCCTATCCGAAAAAATTACGATTGGGCGTTTGAGTTTTTCTATTAAACTTAGAACTAAAGGTACATATCTTACATCATTTTGTCCCTTTTAATATATTTTATATATATTAGGTGGTCAATTTTGTACCAAAAAAATGAAAAAAAAAAATTATTTTTACTTACCTTGCGAGTTTTTTTTTTTTTTTTTGATATTTCCGCAAATACACAAATTTGGTTCATTACAATTAATTAAACCATTTAAGCAATTTCCTTTTTCTATTTTAATTGTTCACGTTGTTGCTTGACCGACAAGGAAGATTGGCAGTAAGATTTGACAAGGGTTGATATTTGCGTTTTAAGGGAGGATGGCCTGGTTAAAGTTGTATTGTATTTTCATATTTGCTATATTACAAAAATTTTGTTAAAAATATGTAAGTGTTTCTAGAAATTTGTTTGACGACCAACCAAAAGAAATGCAAGGCGCGATAGCACCGAAGATATTTTGGGCCTAGCTCCTTTAAACATGTTTAATGTCGACACCAACCGGCACTTGCAAGGCAGATGAGTTTTCACTGAGAAGCTTTTTATGGCAGAAATTCATTTGGCATGATTGCCAAATCACTGCCGAGGGGCGACCTCGTTCAGAAAAACTTTTTTTTAAATGAAAAAAAAAAAAAACTTGCTCCTTAATTTTTGATGTTGTTTTGTCCGCCAACCCATCCTGGGTTATAGGCGGAGCACACTACCAATACACTAAGGCCGTAGCCTTCAATGACCTATAATAATTGATGCTGCTGAGTCTAATAGCTGAAGTTTTAATCTGGCGATCACAGGAAATGAGCGCAGACCACAGGCACACTGCTAAAAGTGACCACGCCTAATTTAGATGCATGTGACTTCAGAAAGCAGTATCCAGTCAGAATACGCATCATAATCTTACAGTCCCCGCAAACGATCTTCGACGATCATGTACAAACAACTCTTTCCTTCTTTCTGTGCCATCCATTTTATTTGGAACGTGTATGGCACAAGTTTCGAGAGATGAAGGGTGTACCTTGCCGTGCTATGTGAAAAATTGCCTTAAGTGCTGCTTGGCGGTAAATTTAAAAAAATTAAGCGGCTACTGTTAAACCTACATTCCTTCAGTATTCCTACTTCTTTTGGTCACGGCTATTACTTCCGCTTGAAGAACACCACAAGCTCAGACCCTACGATATAGATTAGGTGGAAACAACCGTGTTATACGAGTTCAGCCACCTGCCGCATTTATGGCCCCTTGCGTCAACCTTCCACCTCATTCTTGGCTTAACAATCCCCATAGGAGCGCAGGTATGTGATCCAGTAATCTGTTTGTTCAATGTTTGATGGAGCTATACCTCTATGGCCGTTTGGTCTCAAACTGCAAAGCTGGACTCGAAGCCTAAATGTATATGTGTGTGAGCGTCCAAAGTACTCAACCGATCTTGACAAACATTTGGCAGTAGGTTAATGCGGTCGCCCAGTAATTTTCTGACTATATACACATTTTGAAAACGTGACGGGTGTCAGCCCCTGCTACCAAATATTTAAATTCGCATTATTCCGTTTTATTTGAAGCAGCTGTCCAATATTTGGAATAGAAATTTCAAGAATGAAAAAAATTAAGTAGAATAGGTGGAGGGAGTAGAAATGAAATTCAAAGTAGGAGCCAGAGTGAAAGTGGAGGTAGGAAGAAGTAAAGGTGAAACAAAATTTAAAAACTTGCTTTATTTAGTTCGGTATAAATTTTCCGTATATGAGGTTATTTTGTGGGAGAGGTAGAAAGAGTGAAAGTGGGAGTGAGGGTGGATGTGAAAATGGGATTGATAATCCGAGTAGTAGTGAAACTAAAACTTTAATTCGCTATATCTATGTTATTATCTTAAGGGACTATACGATGTTTGATATAAAAATTCTATATATGAGTTTATTCAGGTGGTAGAGTTAGAGGTCTTGGGAGTGGAAGCGCGGGTGGTAAGGGAATGAGAGTGCGAGTGAAAAAAAATATTTAAATACGTTGGGAATGAGAGTAGGAGTGGAAATGAGAGTGGGAGTGGGAATAAGATTGGGTGTGAGACAGAGAATTAGAATGAAAATGTAGTGGCGATGAAGGCAATAAGAAAAAGACAAGAGTAAGAAGGAAATATGGAACAAGTAAGGAAGGCTAAGTTCGGGTGTAACCGAACATTACATACTCAGGTGAGAGCTTTGGAGACAAAATAAGGGAAAATCACTATGTAGGAGAATGACCTAGGGTAACCCTAGAATGTGTTTGTATGACATGGGTATTAAAAATTATTTTAAAAGGGAGTGGGCCTTAGTTCTATTGGTGGATGCTTTTTGGAGAAATCGCCATAAAGGTGGACCACAGGTGACTCTAGAATGTGTTTGTACGATATGGGTATCAAATGAAAGGTTTTAATGAGTTCTTTAAAAGGGAGTGGACCTTAGTTCTATAGGTGGACGCCTTTTCGAGATATCGCCATAAAGGTGTACCAGGGGTGACTCGATAATGTGTTTGTACGATATGGGTATCAAATGAAAGGTCTTAATGAGTATTTTAAAAGGGAGTAGCCCTAAGTTGTATATATGAAGGCGTTTTCGAGATATCGACCAAAATGTGGACCAGGGTGACCCAGAACATCATCTGTCGAGTACAGCTAATTTATTTATATATGTAATACATGAACAGTATTCCTGCCATGATTCCTAGGGCTTATGATTTCGCCCTGCAGAACTTCTTCATTTGCTTCTACCTTATATGGTAGGTGTCACACGCATTTTACAAAGTTTTTTCTAAAGTTATATTTTGCGTCAAAAAACCAATCCTATCACCATTTGTCATCCCTTTTTTCGTATTTGGTGTAGAATTATGGTATTTTTTTTTCATTTTTCGAAATTTTCGTACCGAAAAAGTGGGCGTGGTTATAGTCGGAATTCGCCCATGTTTATTACCAAGATAAAGTGAGTTCAGGTAAGTATGCGAACTAAGTTTAGTAAAGATATATCGATTTTTGCTCAAGTTATCGCGTTAACGGGCGAGCGGAAGGATAGACGGTCGACAATGAATAAAAACTGGGCTTGGATTCAAACGATTTCGCCCAGAAAACAATTATCGTCATAGAAGCAATGCCCTTACCAAATTTCACAAGGATTGGTAAATTTTTGTTCGAGTTATGGCATTAAAAGTATTTTAGACCAATTAAATGAAAAAGGGTGGAGCCACGCCTATTTCGAAATTTTCTTTTATTTTTGTATTTTGTTGCACAATATCATTACTGGAGATGCATGTTGACATAATTTATTTATATACTGTAAAGATATTCAATTTTTTGTTAAAATTTGACTTAAACAAATTTTTTTTTTAAAGTGGGCGTGTTCGTCATCCGATTTTGCTAATTTTTATTTAGCACACATATAATAATAGGAGTAAGGTTCCTGCCAAATTTCATCATAATATCTTCAACGACTGCCAAATTACAGCTTGCAAAACTTTTAAATTACCTTCTTTTAAAAGTGGGCGGTGCCACGCCCATTGTCCAATTTTACTATTGTTCTATTCTGCGTGATAAGTTCAGCCCACCTACCAAGTTTCATGGCTTTAACCATTTTTGGTAATGAATTATCCCCTTTTTCGGTTTTTCGAAATTTTCGACATCGAAAAAGTGGTCGTGGTTATAGTCCGATTTCGTTCATTTTATATAGCTATCTGAGATGAGTGCCCAGAAACATACATACCAACTTTCATCAAGATACCTCACAATTTACTCAAGTTATCGTGTGTAAATAAATTTCTTTTTTCGCCCAGATCATTTTGATATGTAGAAGTTAATATCTATCTCGATTAGTTTATGCCGTTACGGATTACCGTTATGCGAACAAAGTTAATATACTCTGTGAGCTCTGCTGAGTATAATAAAAAGTAGTAAAGATGTAATCTATACGATAATATAGAAAGTGACAGAGTGGAGAAAAGGCCAGTTTGCAAATACAGGACAGGATAACGTTTGCAGGGTACGCTTGTATATTAATGGTTTTATTTTATTGCCCATTTTCAAATTGTCAGTAATAACAGTTTAGCACTAAACCGAGGTTTCAAGTATTTAATAACTGTTCTGAGCAATAAATAAATATTAGTGTAATAAAATATTTATTAAAATAGGAAATGATATTTTAAATAAAACTTCATTAGCTATGAACACTATTAGCTGTCTCAACAATTTTAGGCGCTCCAATAGCAACATATGTATATCGAATCGTCAAACCCAAATATAAATCAAGTATGATGCACGCTTTTTTTAGCGACCAATAAAACTCTGTACTTCTACACATTTAGTGCATTTGGTTGCTATTGCTGATGCATTGCAACGATAAAATACTAATATGCTAAAAAACAGCAAATATTTTTATTTGTTATATATATTTATACTCAGTTGAGCAGAGCTCACAGAGTATATTAAGTTTGATTGGATAACGGTTGGTTGTACATATATAAAGGAATCGAGATAGATATAGACTTCCATATATCAAAATAATCAGGATCGAAAAAAAATTTGATTGAGCCATGTCCGTCCGTCCGTCCGTCCGTTAACACGATAACTTGAGTAAATTTTGAGGTATCTTGATGAAATTTGGTATGTAGGTTCCTGAGCACTCATCTCAGATCGCTATTTAAAATGAACGATATCGGACAATAACCACGCCCACTTTTTCGATATCGAAAATTTCGAAAAACCGAAAAAGTGCGATAATTCATTACAAAAGACAGATAAAGCGACGAAACTTGGTAGATGAGTTGAATTTATGACGCAGAATAGAAAACTAGTAAAATTTTGGACAATGGGCGTGGCACCGCCCACTTTTAAAAGAAGGTAATGTATAAGTTTTGCAAGCTGTAATTTGTCAGTCGTTGAAGATATCATGACGAAATTTGGCAGGAACGTTACTACTATTACTATATGTACGCCTAATAAAAATTAGCAAAATCGGAGAAGGACCACGCCCACTTTTTAAAAAAAAAATTTTTAAAGTAAAATTTTAACAAAAAATTTAATATCTTCACAGTATATAAGTAAATTATGTAAACATTCAACTCCAGTAACGATATGGTGCAAAAAAATACAAAAATAAAAGAAAATTTCAAAATGGGCGTGGCTCCGCCCTTTTTAATTTGATTTGTCTAGGATACTTTTAACGCCATAAGTCGAACAAAAATTAACCAATCCTTTTGAAATTTGGTAGGGGCATAGATTTTATGATGCTAACTGTTTTCTGTGAAAACGGGCGAAATCGGTTGATGCCACGCCCAGTTTTTATACACAGTCGTTCGTCTGTCCTTCCGCATGGCCGTTAACACGATAACTTGAGCAAAAATCGACATATCTTTAATGAACTTAGTTCACGTACTTACTTGAACTCACTTTATCTTGGTTTGAAAAATGAACGAAATCCGACAATGACCACGCCCACTTTTTCGATATCGAAAATTACGAAAAATTAAAAAAATGCCATAATTCTATACCAAATACGAAAAAAGGGATGAAACATGGTAAGGTAATTGGATTGTTTTATTGATGCGAAATATAACTTTAGAAAAAACTTTATAAAATTGTTGTGACACCTACCATATTAAGTAGAAGAAAATGAAAAAGTTCTGCAGGGCTAAATAAAAAACCCTTAAAATCGTGGCAGTTATTACATATATAAATAAATTAGCGGTATCCAACAGATGATATTCTGGGTCACCCTGGTCCACATTTTGGTGGATATCTGGAAAACGCCTTCACATATACAACTACCATCACTCCCTTTTAAAACTCTCATTAATACCTTTAATTTGATACCCATATCGTACAAACACATTCTAGAGTCACCCCTGGTCCACCTTTATGGCGATATCTCGAAAAGGCGAACACCTATTGAACGAAGGCCCACTCCCTTTTAAAAATACCCATTAACATCTTTCATTTGAGACCCATATCGTACCAACAAAGTCTAGAGTCACCCCTGGTCCACCTTTATGGCGATATCTCGAAAAGGCGAACACCTATAGAACTAAGGCCCCCTCCCTTTTAAAATACTCATTAACACCTTTCGTTTGATACCCATATTGCACAAACGAATTCTAGAGTCACCCCTGGTCCACCTTTATGGCGGTATCTCGAAACAGCGTCCACCTATGGAACTAAGGATTACTCCCTTTTAAAATACTCATTAATACATTTCTTTTGATACCCATATTGTACAAACAAATTCTAGTGTCACCCCTGCTCCACCTTTATGGCGATATCTCGAAACGGCGTCCACCTATGGAACTAAGGATTACTCCCTTTTAAAATACACATTAACACCTTTCTTTTGATACCCATATTGTTCAAACAAATTCTAGGGTCACCCCTGGTCCACCTTTATGGCGATATCTCGAAACGGCGTCCACCTATGGAACTAAGGAATACTCCCTTTTAAAATACTCATTAACACCTTTCTTTTGATACCCATATTGTACAAACAAATTCTAGGGTCACCCCTGGTCCACCTTTATGGCGATATCTCGAAAAGGCGACCACCTATACAACAACCACCACTCCCTTTTAAAACCCTCATTAATACCTTTAATTTGATACACATATCGTACAAACACATTCTAGAGTCACCCCTGGTCCACATTTATGGCGATATTTCGAAACGGCGTCCACCTATAGAACTAAGGCCCACTCCCTTTTAAAACACTCATTAACACCATTCGTTTGATACCCATATTGTACAAACAAATTCTGGAGTCAACCCTGATCCACCTTTATGGCGATATCCCTAAACGGCGTCCACCTATAGAACTCTGGCCCACTCCTTCATAAAATACTCTTTTAATACCTTTCATTTAAAACACATGTCATACAAACATATTCCACGGTTTCCCTCGGTTCATTTTCCTACATGGTTATTTTCCCTTATGTTATCACCATAGCTCTCAATTCAGTATGTAATGTTCGGTTACAACCGAACTTAACCTTCCTTACTTGTTTTTTGTTTTTATTTTTGCAAATATGTATAAGAATTAACTGCAATGGTCGCACCCTTTCAGCGGTAACATGCCGCATGCATATAGAAATTAGTCAAGGTGTCAATCATGCAACATGGCATAAAACAAGAAATAAACAAACCAACAAAACAAACAAATTAACAATAAATAAGAACAAATGCAAACACAAACCAATGAAATGTGACGTTAATGAAAATCGAAGACAAAAAAACGGAATTTGCGAAAAAAATCTCATTCATGCCGATCAATTAGTTGAACTAATGTTATGCGATTAAAAGTTTGAATTTATTCTATTTGTTTGCTGCTAGGTTGGTTGTAGTATGTCGGCTCTTTAGCTTAGTTGTTAGTGCTTGTAGTAGCAATAGTGGTAGTTATAGCTGCAGCTGCAGTAGCCTAAGAGATTTAACAGCCTGTTGCTAGAAGCAATTAGGTGTGTATCTGTTACTTTTGTTGTAGAATGTATGTTTATGGAGTATGTGTCACCGCCATTCAGCAAAAGCGAATTAGTTTGCCGTTATTTTGCGTTTTGACGCACTGTGGGCTATGCGACATGAATTCGGCGGCATAAATTAATATCGAAAAACGGCAAAGCTAAACTAAAAACAAAATTTCCTAAAAGTGAGGAAAATAACTAATATAACAAGCAAAAATGGTATATGATATTTCGTCACAGAAATCCTGTACTAAATCTGGGCAAGTAATTTTCTTAAAAATTAAAAACAAATTTCTTTGGTTAAAGGTATAATTTTCTTAAAAATGAAAGTGTGAAACTGTCGTAGCAGTATATTTCTAGTCGAGGTGGTAAACTTTGCACTCTAGTGCTCTTATTCACTGAGTTAACTCGCAGATGTTAATATTGTAAGAAATATTCAATAAAGTATTCTGGGCCGGTTTTGTGATATGTTTGCTTATAGAAAAAGATTTTCACTCAAGCGACAAATCTGAAAGTGTCTAGCTATTTATAAAAAAAATTGTGGATCAAATATCTACAACTTGTCACTTGCTCAAATCTGTCATTAATCCGATTCACCAGGTTAAAGCTATTGCAATTTATTCAATTATTTTCCAACACGGATCGTAACACACAATAAGGAACTTGGGGGCGATTCTTATTGTGTCAAACCGTGTTATGAAAAAAAAATTTCAAAAAAAATATCTTGAAATGTATGGACATTTTTTTTCACTTCATCTTTTCATAGAACGAGAATTCCCCACGTAGATTGAAAAAATTTAAGAAAAGTTTTTCCTCGATTTAATGAAAAATTTTCTACAAAAATTAGAAATTCTTAGAACCACTTGGAAAACCGCAAGTTGTTTTTTTTTAAGCTCAGGGATAATTTAATAACTTTGTCAAAAATTGAGGAATTTAACCATTCCTGACATAGGTTAAATCTGAGGCAAATTGTTATTTTGTCTTTCTGTAGGTGGGCGTTTCTCATTGAAATTACCTTTTATTGAAAGAAAATTTTTTTGGGAAATGTTTTTCTTGTTTTGGTAAGTTTTTTTTTCTGAGTGTAAGTTAACCCACAAGGTTGATGGTGGTATATGCTTGCCGTCAAAATATGGAGAGATATAACTGTCTATCATACAAGAGCGCTTATTCAGTCAAAAGTAGACCGGCGACACAAGTATACGTGAAAAGGTAAAGAGTTACTTACAAAATTAATAATGCTATGGGCGAGCAAAACCTATTTCTTCAGCCGAAAGTGCCACACCAAACTATATCCATCATCGAAGTTAGATCCATCGTGAATTCGTGAATATGTCCATCAAAAACTAAGGACGAGGTGTGTTTACTCTTTGCTCTAAATTATACACTCAAAATGAAATTAAAATAAAATTAAAATAAATAATAATAATTTCCTCAAAAAATTAATATTTTCCTCAATTCAGTGTATGTATTTTTTGATAATGAAGGAAATTTTAATGCTAATAAAACAGCTTTTCTTGTGAACAAATAATGTCCAGAGGTCACGAGGAGCACTTTTGATTCCAACTATAACCAAAATTTGATTTGATGTGAAAAAGTTTTGATTTGACTTGAAAGGGTTGCGTTGGGAATGATAAAGTTCAACTGATTTGACAAGTTTCATTTGAAAAGAAAAAAGTTTAATTTGATTTGATAAAAATATCGTTTCATTAGGAAAAGGTTTCATTTGAAATGAGAAAAGTTTATACAGATTTGAAGAGTTTCAATTGGTTAAAAAAATTTTTTGATTTAAATAAAATTTCATTTGAAATCCAAAAATTTTTGTTTTATTTGAAGAATTTTCATTGATTTGAAAAAAGTTTTATTGGAAATAAAAAAGTTTCATTTGAAATGAAAAAAGGTTTCACTTTAAATGAATAAAAGTTGATTTGAAAAAAGTATTATCTTAAATGAAAAAAATTACTTTAAAAAGTTTCAGATTTAGAAAAGGTCTCATTTTACACAAAGAAGTTTAATTTAAAATGAAAAAAGATTCATTTGAAAATAGCTTCAGAAGGTTTGAAAAAAGTTTTATTTGAAATGAAGAAAATTTCATTTAAAATGAAAAGTTCCATTTAAATAGAAAAAAGTTTCATTTAATATGAAAAAAGTTTCATTTGAAATGAAAAAAATTGCTTTAAAAAGTTTAATATTTTAAAAAATGGCCTCATTTGAACCAAAAAAAAATTTAATTTGAAATGAATAAAGTTTCATTTGAAAAAGGAAAAACTTCATTTGTTTTGAAAAAAGATTGACTTACTTTTTTAAAAATTTAATTTGATTTGAAAAGGGTTTGATTTGATTGAAAAAGTTTTATTTGATTTACAAAAGTTTGATTTGTTTTGAAAAAAGTGACATGAAAATAATCTTATTGAAAAGGAACAGTTGAAACAAAAAAGTTTGATTGGATTGAAGAAAGTTTAATTTGTAATGAAAATGGTTTTATTTGGTATAAAACAGCTAAATTTGGTTAAAAAGATTCATTTTATTTGAAAAAAATTAGATTCCATTTGAAAAAATTTCATTTAATTGAAAAAAGATAGAGTTGAATTTGATTTGAAAAAGTTTTCGTTTGACTTGAAAAAAGTTTAATTTGACCTCAAATCTATATATGACTCAGTACTTGGTAAGGTACTCTTTTAGGTGGTTGTGGCAACATTGTACATTAGGCTGGACATATTTTGTATGAAAAAAATAAAAGTTTTTAAAAAAGCGGTACAGCCCCCTCAAATTATTTCTTTGTATATAGGTAATTAATTTCCAAACTCTTGGGCAGATAATTTAAGGTTAAGGCGTGGCACATTTAAAATGCCCAGAATCGGGTTTTTTGTTATTTTCGAGAGTCATGCCCGACAAAACCTTATAAAAAGTTGTTAATACGCTATTTCTCTTCTAAAGTGTATTTATAACAATTAAATGAATAGCAACAGTTTTTTTAAACAAGCGTGGCACCGCCTCATATTTGATCGTGCATTGGCTACCATTTCTGGAGCCATAACTCGAAGACCGATTGACGTAGCTTAAACATTTTTAAATGGGGCAGAAACCTTTTACACTTATTTCCTGTACAAAGAGGAATACTTCTTATAAAAGACTCATAATCATTAAATAAAAGAAACTGAACTAACAGAAGAAAGAAACTGAATTGAAAGAACTGAAATGTACAACAGATCTCTCGCTGAGTATATGAAGTTATATTACATTCGAACATAGACAACCTTTCTTGTTCTTCTTCCATGTTTGTTAAAACTGTTTTATGGTTCTCCATTAATTAAAACAAAAACACTTATTTGCTTTAGGTTGATTCTTAACCTTCTTCTCTTTTTGATCCAGCTTCCACACTTCTCACAAATTAGCCATCATCCAGTGAGTTTCTAGCTCCGTATCCCGATCAGTTCTCACGGGAATGCTCTGGATCATTGGGAGACTGGAGAAACAGAGGTCGTGATATTTTTGTACAAATGAGTTATGAAAGGCAGATGTCGCTGTTTTGTTTCATTTAAAACATGCGGCTAGAGGCCAAGCAGCGACATCTATTTTTGAAAAGGTAGGTTTATTAAAGGCAGCGTTGCCAAACTAAAGACCAGAAATTAACAAATTGATGGGTTTGATGGTGAATGAAGACAAAATGAAGTACCTGCTGTCATCGAGCAAAGAGTCAGCGCATTTGCGCCTTGGAAACTACGCTACTTTTGGCAGGCATAGTTTCGAAATAGTAAAAGACTTCGCTTATTTGGGAACCAGCATTAACGAAAGCAACAACAACCGCTCTGAAATCGAAGAATCACTTTGGCCATTAAATGCTAATTTGGATTAGGTAGGCAATTGAAAAGTAAATTCCTATGTCCCGAAATTCACTAATCGTACCCGTCATGCTATATGGTGCAGAAGCATGAATCAGATGAAGCAGCTCTGGGAGATTTCGAGAGAAAAGTTTTCAGAAGGTTTACGAACCTCTACGTTTTGGCGATGGCGAGTACCGAAGAAGATTTAATTATATTTTGTACGAGCTTTACGCATACATCAACATAGTCCAACGAATTAAAATCAGCGAATGACAGAAAATATTTTTATCGGAACCCTACTAGGAGGTAGAGGGCGGCCCCCACTCTGCTGGAATGACCAGGTGGAAAACGATTTAAACTCCCTTGGTGTGACCGATTGGCGCCAGTTTTTAATTAAAATACGATTGATATTAATATATTTTTCGCGAATATAATGCCTTTTACATTGGTACATGATCCTATTTAAAAAAAATCTTTATAAAATAGGCGTGGCCCTTAACCAATGTGGGAAAAATGTCTGTAACTGATTTTGCCTTGATACGTCAATTGGTCTCCGAAAACGTTGCAAAATGCTTGATTGAAAAATGGGAAGCGCCACGCCTATTTCCAAAAATTATAAGTAAAACAGCTTATTTACAACTTTTTATAAGATTTGTCGGGCATTATTCTCGAAAATTAAAAAAAATGGGTTTGGGCATTTTCAATGGGAATGTGCCACACCTTATGCTGGTGTAATCTGCCCAGGAGTTGTGATATTTATTACTTACATAAAAAGGAATAAATTGCGTTGGCGTTACAGTCTTTTTGCGGAAAACAAATTTTTAAGACCACTCTAATATACATATTTAGTCTGTGAGATATTTTCATTGACCGTTGGATTCACTCGCACTTAAAAATAAATATAGTACAGAATGTCAAATATTTTTTCAACAGCTTTCAAAAAAATTTAATAATTTCCAAAAACAGAACATCTTTATTCCCATTGTCCATTTTACCGCCGCTAACAGTACATATATTACAACAGTTATTAGTACAAAGCGGAGATGTATAGGCGTACAGAGGTGGGACATAGCAGCAAAAAAATTAAGTGCGGCGTAAAAATTTGTGTTGTGTGGCCCAGATCTTGAAATGCTGATAAGTGAGTAATATTTAATTAAGGCCAAAGCGCATAAAAAATCAAAAGTTTACACAACGGCAACAGAAAAAAATTTTTAAATAAATTAGATCATAAAAAATTATGCGCTTACTTGTGGTGTGGGAAAAATATAAAGAAACGTGTTGTGAGTACTAGCGTTTGTGGTGTTGTGAGCAATTCTTTCTTTAAAAAAGTTCATGATGTCAGCTAATACATTTTGGTTTTTTTTTTCTTCTTTAAAACAAGCATTTACGAAATCCTATTACTATGTTTAAAAGAAAAAAAAAACACACTCACTTTGAAAACTTGCAGCTAATGCGCTAAGCCATGTTTTATCTGTAATTGCTAATCAGCATTTATTTTTTTTTTTGTTAGAAACTAAACCCTACAACATACTAAAACAATTGAAAAGGGTAAAGCTATAAATAAAAGTACTTAGAGCGCGCTGGAAAAATATTTATAGTAAATATGAATACGCCATTTTTTGTTTCATAATATACTTCGTCCGAACAAGTTTTTAATAAAAATGATTCTTGAACTGCCAGTCATAAGCTTGTACTTCTATGTATATTTATTTTTTCATTTTCACTGTTTCTTCACCTTCATTCTATGATTAACATCATCTTCGGCATTCCTATTTCTTGGCTTAACTGTCAAGTAGTATTTTGACAATAGTTCAGGTGTGCCGACGTGAAAGCCAAACCTCCTTATGCCATACTTGTTTTCGGTCTTACTTGTACCGTACTGTAAACATATAATCGGCTTACCAATTTTCAGTTATTTGCGCAATAAGAGGCGGTGCAGCAAACGAGCTACAAAAGTGTACTTGCGTACAATTTTAATAAGTTCAAATGCCGTCGACAACTTGAGGAAAATAGTGACAGTTAATCAAAAGTTTTTGATTCACTTGACACTTCGGTGGTTGCGAAAAGCCGGCAAAATCATTAGATATTGCTGCTTTATATCATTGCTAACATTGTTTATTATGTTATTTAGGGCTAGTCGCCGCCACCTTCTAACTAACCACCGCTTAAGTAACAACAGGAAACCATTAAATGACAACAACTAATTGCGCAATCTTATCGCGTGTTTATTATGTCAAACGTTTTGACAACACAATGACAATTGATATGTTGTGGGTGGATGTATTGATGACGGTGGTTAAGGTATGGACTGCAGCAGTGTCGGCCTTTACGACAGCCTAAGAAGTTGAGCACTTGGGCGACATCTAAGCTGATATGCATTTAGTTGTTGCATTGGAAGAAAAGTAAGAAAACATGTGTACATTTTTCCAATTAATTTTAATATATCCACTATGTATGCATTTTCTAGGCAAATTGAACTTTTTTATATTTGAGTTGTTTTTTTTTGTTTATAGTCAGCCCTGTTGTTGTTGTTGTATTAACGATAAAGACACTCCCCAAAGATTTTGGGAAGTGCTATAGATGTCGATGGTCCTTTGACGGATATAGATTCGGCACGTTCAGGTAACAAAGCACCCGACCTTCTCGGGAATAATTCATGTGACCACATTAAACCTTCTAGGCCATCCCGGCCCCAGCCCTAGATCCATGAGGAACTTGGGGCCGACAGAGCCTCGCCTGCTAAACATTCATATTTGCAACAGGATTCCCAACGCGTAGGTGAGCTTGACAATTGGGTTTCGGAAGCTTTGAAGCTATAAAGCTTTGTATTGCGCTTATCAACTCCTTGAATCTCATCTCTTAAAACGGGTACCGTGGGTAACGGAAACATATTGGTACAATTAAAAAGTAATTTTGGTTTTTCAATTTAAAAATAAGACCTCAAGCCTGCAAAACACCAAGGGAACTTTTTTTATTTTGAATAAAATATTTTTCAAAGCAAACGAAATTTTTCAAAATTAAATGAAATTTTTCGAATCAAACGGAACTTTTTTCATAATAAATGAAAGCTTTTTAAATCAAATTAAACTTTACTCAAATCAATTACAACTTTTTTCAAATCAAACGAAACTTTTTTCAAATCAAATTAAACTTTTTCAAATCAAATGAAACTTTTTCAAGTCAAGATAGATGGAGCGAGAGAAGCAGAGGGAGAGTAAGCTAGAGAAAAAAGAAGTGAGGGAAAATACGAAGAATACGCATTAAAAGGAGAAAGACAGGGAGGGTATGCGTGAATAAAATGATAATGAAAGGGGGAGAGAGGACAGGGGGAGAAAGAGGTAAATCTTCCTAAAATTAATGCAGATAGACCAAAGTTAGGGCAGAACAAGGTCTTCCGGTTATGTTGCTAGTTTATTATAAAACCATAACTTCATTGGAATACATTGCGCGTGGAAGGGGTTTAATATATATTAATCTCCACACCTTATGTCAACCCTAATGCTCATATGAACGGACGTATGAGGTGTGGCAATTCTGGGTTCTGGGAACTAAATTGTAATTAAAAAACTGGCAAACACTTTTTCATTCGTCATCATCTTTCTAAGAAGGGGGGATTTTTTTTTAGTTATTTCTCAAAGTTGAAGTAGATAGCACGTTTGGTTTGTGTCTTATGCGTAAGCGAGTATATCAAAGTCAAGTCTGAAGTAAATGTTGATTGATTTTTTTCGATATTGATGGCAGCATTTATAGCGAATACATTCCCGCTGGCTAGACAGTGACCGGAAAATTCTATTCTGGCATTTTCGAGAGGCTGCAGGCTCGTGTTTTTCGTGTGCCATCCGAACTCGCCAAAGATGCTTGGACCTTGCAGCACCACAATGCACCGGTTCATTACTCGTTCATTGTGCAACAGTTTTTGGCAAAAAAAAGGCATCACAACATTGCGTCACACACCCTGTAGCACTAATATTGCTCCCTGTGACTTTTTTTCTGTTCCACAAGTTTAAGTCGTACCTCAAGGCAAATCATCTAGGCGACGTACAGGGGGTTCAAGAAGCTGTAACCGTGCTGCTTACCAGTTAAATTCGGAGGACTACCGAGGGTACTTGCAATTGCGGTAGAAACGTTGGATACATTGCGTAGAGTTACAGCGAGACTATTGTAAAGATCGATAGTAAAATTTTTCCTATAAATAAATTTTCTTGTTTTTATTGACTAATTCGGGGAACCTAATTTCCATACCTCGTATGTGCATACATATTGTTACGAATATTAGCAACACTAAGGGGTACTGTCATCTCTAAGCCGATGTTAAGCTGTGACTTATATGCAACCAAATTAATCATTATGTCTACACATATGTATGTATGTACACGCAGCGGAGAAGCAACGCACAACAACATGCATATATCTGAGATACTCCTGAAAGTATGCAATAATTGTGCAAGTATAACTCACAAACACACGCGCATGTGCTGTGGGAGAAGTTATAAAAATTGTGCATCTTTAGTTATAGCCGAGAAATTTATAGCAGATAACCAACTAGTAGATTCTGGAAATGGAAGCGCCTAGAAGATGCAAACGAGAAATCATAGAGTATAAAAGGAAGAAACAGTAGATGCGCGACAATCAGTTTGATGTAAGACAGTATTTGGCGAGCAATAGTAGTTATATATTGTGAAGGACTTTAATAAAGGCCATTTTGCATTATTGAATAGTGGAATTATTTATTCAACAGTTTAGTGATTCGAACGTTAGCAGAAGATTGCAAATAAGGGGAATTTCAGTACATTCGTTACAATATGTATGTTTTAAGGCAACACGTACATTGAATCTTTCAACGAATTTTGGAAAAGAAATAAGCAAAAACATAAAAAAAATGAAAGTGCAACACAGCTGTGCAAACTGTCGCCCATTATGCCACACATTATTGTGGCATGTTAAATTGAAACAAATTTTATGAAATTTACTAACCAATTAGAAGTGCGCATACGAACTTACAACAAACATACATACGCAAGGACAAAAACATCTATGAATACGAAAGTACGTACTTACATACAATTCATTTGAATGTATATATGTTTTATTCCCATATGTTTCTATATTCACATTTCTATTTAATATTTTGACATTTATGTAGTTTTGTTGACTGCACATGTTGCATGCCACATTAAGTTTTTCATTTTAACTAAAGTTTTTACTTTAGTTACTTGTATGCCAATACTCCACAAAAAAAAAAAAATAACAATAAACCATTTGCACGTATTGAAACGTACTTGAAATACAGCTGTTTTGTTTTGTTGGTTTGTAAGTTGCATGTAGTAATAGAACTTTTAGAAAAGGTATCGATACCGGTACTCATATAAAATACACGGAACAGGTATCGATGTTAGCAATAATACTCAGTAAAAGGCATCGAGTATACTTGATCCAAGTGAGTACTTCGGAGCTTATACCAAAAGTGAAGAATCTTTTTTCAAATCCCACGCCCGCAAGAAGAGGCTTTGAAAAGATTTACAAGGTATAATCGAAAAAGCCTTGTTCTAATGTCAAGTTGTTTTAATTTTTTCCCAAACAATTAATAAAACTAAAAAAATGTTGTAAGAAAGGTTTTTCTAAACGTGGTCGCCACTGGGCAGTGTTTTTGCATGCACTCCGAGTGTATTTCTCCCATGAAAAGCATCCCAGAGAAAATTCATCTGCCCTGCAGATGCCGTTAGGAATATGCACAAAATATGTAGGTATTGTCCCTTCAATTTGTAGGGAAAATTAAAAATAGAACGACGGAAATTGGATGAGAACCTCGGTCTACACTCCGCGAAAGTCAAGTATTTTTTATGGCATGAAATGTTTTATGGCATGAAATGTTTTGCACACAGAGTATATTTATAACTTCGATTGGATAACGGTTGGTTGTACAGGTATAAAGGAATCGAGATAGATATAGACTTCCATATATCAAAACCATCAGAGTCGAAAAAAAATTTGATAGAGCCATGTCCGTCCGTCCGCCTGTCCGTTCGTGCGTCAATCCGTCCATTACCGTTACCGTTCACACGATAACTTCAGTAAATATTGAGATATCTTCACCAAATTTGGAACACGAGCTTATCTTGACCCAGAATAGATTGATATTGAAAATAAGCGAAATCGAATGATAACCACGCCTACTTCTTATATATGTAAAATTTTGGAAAACACAAAAAACCTGATTATTTAGTAAAAAATACACCTAGAATTTTGAAATTTGGCGTGTGGACTGATACTGAGACTCTTGATAAAAATTTTTTAAAATGGGCGCGGTACTGGCCACTTGTGATAAAATCAATTTTACAAATATAATTAATCATAAATCAAAAATCGTTAAACCTATCGTAACAAAATTCGGCAGAGAGTTTGCCTTTACCATAAGAAATGCTTCGAAGAAAAATTAACGAAATCGGTAAAGGACAACACATACTTTTATTTAAAAGATTTTTAAAACGGTCGTGGACGAATAAAATAAGCTATATCTTTGCAAAACAGAGCTTTATATAAATGGTATTGCATTTCCTAAGTGTATTTATAACAATAAACAGGAAAAAATTCAAATTAAAAAAGGGCGTGACACCACCCCTGTTATGACTTAGCAATTTTCTATGTTTCGGGAGCCATAACTCAAAGAAAAATTAACGGATCGTAATAAAATTGGGTACACAAATTTTTCCTATAATAGAAAATATTTCTAGTAAAAACGGACTGGATCCGTTAAAGATCACGGCAACTTAGATATAAAACAAATTTAAAAGGGGCGTAAACTAGAATAATAAGCTACAGCTTAGCAAAAAATAGTTTTGAATCAATGATATTTCACTTATCAAGATTTATTGTAAGAGGAAACATTTTTCTTTTAAACGGGCGATACCACGTGTTATGTAGAAAAGTAAAAAGTAATTTATCTGAAATGAAATGTGCAATTGAAGCTCATGCTGAGTATATAATGTTCGGTTACACCCGAACTTAGACACCATACTTCTTTAAAATAGGCGTTGTCCATATTTGCTTTTGAATGAATCTATATATATATATATAATATCAAGAACCACATTTCCGGCAAATTGCAATTTGATATCAACAATATCAACGGCTTTTGATTTACGGATTGCAAACTTTCGATCATTTTCGTCAACAATACTGTAAAAGCTGATAACTCCATCCAAAAAAATTTCACAGCGTAATGAAAAAGCTCTTTTGAATGTCAAGTTAAAATGTATTGAAATTTTATAAGGTGAGTAGATTTTCATAATTTTGTTGGAGTTAGTGATTCTAGAAAATATGATAAATAATAATATAATAAATAAAACCATACTTTTCTTTTATCATCGTCTCCAATTCCACCATTATCATAAAGTCGGTTTAAGCTATGGTGTTAATGGACTGAGCTTTTTTGATCTTAAAAATGTAGACCACAGGCACTTGGTAAAGTATAGGGGAAAAGTATCGAGGTAAAGTATCGATACTTTACTCAGTACTTGGAGAAAAGCATCGAGTACGGAATACTCGAATGTTTTTTGAAAAAGCATCGATACTACTCACTCAGTACACTTATCGTTCTATCGCTAGTTGTATGTGTGTATGTTCGTATGCGTATGGGAAATTTTTGCAAGTCGGATTTTAGTTTCTTTCCTTACAATTATGTTTGCATGCGCTTCTTTGTTTGCTGGCTACTATATATGTATGTATTTTGTTATATCCGTAATTAAACATGACAAAACTTTATTAATAAAAGTTTGCTATTTTCAGCTTTTACCGATTTTATTTGTATCATTCATTTATGGACGTGATATCGCAAAATATACCCACAATATGAATTTATTTTTATTAAAGAACTTAGTTACGTATGAATGTAAATGTTAAAATGTTGTTATTTGAATGAGTTAGACTTCTAGAGGTAAAGTCTGAATCAACGGAAAAAATGTAATAAAATTATTTCATGACGTAAGATTTTATTGGAAGTATTTAATTCTCAACGGTTCACGGTCAACTAGGAATAAATAGCAGAGCCATGGAGAGGTTGAGTATATTTTATAATTATTTTAGCAAATCCGACGGATATATTTAAGTCCGAACGTTAGTTGTTTTACATTGTAACGTTTTTATTCGTTTCTGTTTTTTTCTCTCGTTTACTTTCCCTTGTGCTTTCTTACCACCATTCATCTCACTTATCCGTATGTGTTATGTATGCTCCTGAATATTCCTTCTAGCTTTGTATATTTCTATATAGATAACTTTATCTCGGTGTCTATCCCTAGCGCAACTCGTATCTCTAAAACTGCCCTTAAATGCAGCTCTTTTAGTTACCTCATTTTTGTATTCACTTCTAGCTTTATCATTTTGTCCATCTATATATCTATCTCTATATTTCACTCGCCATCCCGATAACAACTTAAATCTGTATCTTTCTATCACCAGATCTATCTCTAGACATAATTCTATCGCTATTTCTATCTCTATCTCTTCCCCTTTTTCTATCTTTGTCACTTCCTCTATCTCTATCTCTTCTCTTTCTAACTCTATTTTTATGCCTGGCGTACTTTCCATTGATAAGGTAGAGCGATTCATGTCTAGGTTTTCCTTTATCGAATTCCATATCGATCTCTTCCCGGGGAGTGATGAGCTTCCTCTATTAGCCGTATTATTCACAATAGTGTTCCTCTTCAATTCCCTTACATTCAAATCGCATTCGATGTATAATATTTTGTTAAGAAGGCTTATGGTGATTTATTTTCTACACGAAAATGTCGCCTTCACGCCAACTCTTCAAGAAGTTGTGTTCTGTTGCCAAATCAGTGTAGCCCCAATAGAGGTCATAATTATCAATTTCAACAACCTACCCCTAAAAATGGTCAAAAATGCAACATTACTTGCCCTCGCTGCCATTGACGGTGCAGAGAACAGAGAACGAATAAACACAGTATACTAAAACCAATATACTAAAATGAATTTTATTTGAATAAATATAATTTGCGAAAGTTTTTGTTTATTTGGCGTGAAGAAACAGCTGATTACGTGACATGGTTACAATTTTTGTTTTTTTCAAGGCATGCAGGGTGGCACTGAATATTTTAAGTGGCTACAATTTTACAGGGCGAAGTGAGAATTTTAAAAATGTTTGCCCCTGATTGTGGCGACATTTTCGTGTAGAAAAGAAATCATGTCATGAATCGATCTTCCTTATACAAGAGGCATTAGGCTTTTGCTTGAGCCTTCTCCTAACTTGCTGCAAGGGTAGCCTTAGCAGACGCTCTTTACATACCGTTGCATTTTGTTTCTTTTGCCAATGGACCAAGTCATTTTGGAGTGCGAAGTAGGTTTCGCCCTGAGAATGGGCAGAATGGTACTTCCGATGTTGTTCATTTATGTGATCGGGATCCAACTTGGCGTCTCCGCTATCTTAGGCCGAATATATATTCACCTTTAATGATGATGTGATTATCTATGCGAAGGCAGGGCAGATCACTTAACACTAGCCGTAGTACCTTATGAAGACTGCGTTAATAGCTACATCAGCTTAAATTGGTAGGATATCAACCGAACTTTCACCACTAACTTAACAATGAGTGTACAGTTGTTTTGATGGGGTACCAATCCGTGTACTTAAATTCCCCAAATGTCACACTCTCCAGCCCTTAGCAAACATATCAAAATCGTTATTCCAGTATATTTATGTTTAGATCTTAATTAGCTTAGTCTCAATATATTGTCAAATATAAGCTATTGTGACGAATATTAGCAACACTAACGGATACTATCATCTCTAAGCCGATACTAAGGAGTGACTTGTATATACATAAACAAATCAATCATTATGTCTTCACATATTTCCATACAAGCAGCGGAGAGAAACGGACAAATACACGCATATATTTGAGATACTCACAAAAGTAGGCAATCATTGGTGGAAGTATCACTCACATATACACGCGCATATGGCTATGTGAGAAGCTATAATCGTGCATCTGTAGTTATAGCTGATAAAATTATAGCTGCCAAACAAGTAGTAAATTCTAGAAATAGAAACGCCTAGAAATATGCCAACGAGGAAACCAAAAGAGTATAAAAGCAGCACCAGCAGAGGCACTAACAATAAGTTTGATTTAAGCAAGCTATTGGTTGTGAAGTATCAGTGTTATTGTGAAGTACTTTAATAAAGACCATTTTGCATTATTGAATATTAGATTTATTCATTCATTAGTTTAGCGATACGAACGTAAGCAGAATTGAAACCTTCCTAAGAGGAATTGCCCTAAATTCGTTACACTATCTTAATTTTTCAAGAAATAAATTTCTCCTGCTTTTGTCTTCCTTTGCGGATGTGAAACCCACGCTGCGCAGTTGCATCTCTTTTTATTGACTAGGTATTCCCTCGGAGCGACCTCAATGTGGGTTGTGGATGCTTAAGTTAAGGGCGCTAGCTACTCTGGCTGGCACTGGAGACTTACAGGGTGCATGAGGCCTTAAGCCCATACCTTGTCTTCAGCCACTCTTGGTGAGGGACTGCTGATTTGAATATTTGCAGCTAACCTAGATTTATAGGCCGTTCACTGTGTGCCGGCCCGTTTGGCCTAGGCTCATTCTATCTTTTTATCTATATCTCAAACTCTCCTTTCTTATATTAATTTCTCTTTTTACCTTTATTTTTCTCCACCTCTGGCTGTATCCCTCTCAGAAGCATAACATGGACGTGCCATCGCAGTTGCATTTTGCATGCCGATCTTTGTTGTTGTAGCCTTAATAAAGCCAAACACAATTTTTTCCCTCGAGCACATCTCGAGCCGCCTTATGCGACGTTGTCAACGTTCTTGCTTCAGCACCACATATCAGGACTTGTACAATATCTTTCTTATGGCACATGGTTTTTGTTTGCCAAGAGATGACTTTTCTTCTGTTCTGTTAAAATTTCCCTTTCGATTTCGAAGCTGATATTGCTGTTTGTTTTAATGCTAGTGCCCAGACAAAATTAAATTAATTTTCAATTTTTCAGCATATCGCGCCCGTCAAGGTACAGGGAGAGCGTGTTTCGTTAACGTTTCGTATCATGCAAATGTCTTGACATTCGGATTTCGATGTGTTCTGTCAAGCACGCGCACTGTACTGGAAAAACTGAACCGAATACAAATCAAAGGCGGCATAGAAACTGCAGGACTCACCCAATTTTAAGAGAAATTTAGCAATTGGCACAACAAAAATTCGCAAAGTGTCTCTTAGTTTAAGTTATAAGGTAGTAGCTGCCCTGGCGAGGAAGCACATTTAGACAGCATGAAAGTACGTTGTGGTACCAGATAAAATAACGTTGACGTAAGCTATAGCTACTTACACTGTCGTTGCTTTGCGTAAAGCCCCTTACGTTGTAAAATAAAATTCATTATTATCGAGTTCTGCACAAATTGCTGCACTCAATGTAAAGACTTGAACCACAAAAAATTAAATTCACAAATCTCAAAATTTACAAAGCAAACTCAGCACTAGCAAAAAATTCGCTTGTCTACCAATAAATAATATCACATAGTATGCAAACTTTAATATTATTAAAATTTTCCTATATAATTTTCTCTGATTAAATAAAAGAAGTACTCGAAATGAAGTAGAAGATAAATGTGCGTATATATGTATTTATATTAATACTAACATCAACAAAAAATAAATAACAAACCAAAAAGTCCACTTAAAAACGCTCAAGTGTTGTGCACTGCCCGCAAAGCGACTTTGAGTACTTTATGCAGCTTAAGAATCTCAAACTGAAGAAAAAGTTGAAACGTAAGGAATAATGGCTGCAACTGTCCACCGCTTAGCCGCTTTATCCAGCTACAGGTCAATAACCAATGTCCATGCCATCAGCAGCACCACAAAACCGCCACAAACCAGTCAACAGTCAACTCTTTGTGGTATAAACTTTTAATGAGATCTTCTTATTTGTGATTTAAGCGATCTTAGACCATTTTTCGTGTTTTTATGCTTTTGCTCCATGTTGTTGTGATCTCTTGTGTGACAGAGTGCGATTTGCATTTTTTTTTTTTTTTTTTTGAAATTTCCTTTTTTCTCAGCTTTTCAACTCTGAACTCGCTGAAGTACATGTTTCTTGCTTTGGTTTTATTCCATTTGTTGTACTAAGTAAATACGAAATGAATCTTTTGTTATGCTTGTTTATTTTGCTGCTTACTTGTTAATATTATTATTATGATTATGTTCGTTTTATGATTCAGTTGTAGTTGTTATTGTAACCTGGGACTAGTCGCAACAAAGTGCACTGCCAGTTTTAATTTCGACGTTCTTCTTCACCATCCAGTGGCCCTTCATCCGATCATTACTTTAGAAAAGTTTTCTTGGATTTCAACCGATTTTGAATCATTTGAAGCATTCCTTTCTTAGGGTGAGTTCACATTTTGAATACTGAGTTCTAAAAGCTGAAGCTATGATTTAAGCCTCGACTGACGTTTCGAGAATAACATATTGTATTCTTTAGCGACCCAGTGGTGTGCTGGTGGCTTGATCTGCCTTCCACACGGAGGGTCCTAGGTTCAACTACCGGGAAGAATAATATCAAAACTTTGAAAAAAGTGATTCCAATTAAGAAAAAGTTTATCGAAACTGAGTTGTTCGAAGTGATTTGGCAAACACTTTGAGTGAGTAAATTCCATGGAAAGCTTCTATGTGAAAACTTATCTGCCTTCCGATGTAGTTCGGAGTTGGCATAATACATGTACATATATCCCTTCCAGACAACTTGAAGGGCAATTTAAGGCGAGCACGATGCAAGTCGCGCCAAGTAGTATTTTTTTAAGAACAGCAAGTAAGAACGGGGCCGTCTTCTAAAGTACCGAAGGCGACATAACTTTCATGAATGGAATAGAGCAAAAAATAAATATACATACACGTTTGATGAAATTTGAAGTTTCTATCTGATATGACAAAAACCTCTATTTTGAAACATCGATTGTATGAGCGATAGTTTCTATAGTAGTACAAACCGGCCGGTTCCGACAGATGTGTAATAGAAGCCCAAAATATAGCCGATCACAATATTTCATCAAGATTTCTCAGCCTATGGAAAGTTCAGCGAGCGTTGGTGCCACAGGAGCCTACCGCAACCGCCCCACGCCTACTTTCGACCCCATCTTTAAACTGCTTCCGCTAGATATCCGCATGTTATGTACGTCATCCGAAACAACACTGGGACTCAGGGAACCTAGGTGCTAGAAGGATACTTAGGAAGGGCTTAGCGGCATCCTTAATTTATTTCCGCCGCGAGCTTTTAATTCGTGATAACTATTCTTGCCAAATGCAGTTTTAGGGTAGCGTTAACACTATCATTCCAAGAAGAAATTATTGTAAGAGCAACAAAATGGACTCAGCTGGAATCTGTTACCATTCCCTAAAGATTTTTACGTTATTCAAACTGCCGTCATTAGGTAGTATGTTTCAAGCAGAGGTCTTTGTGATTTGGCAGGCCTGCAAATCAATCGAGCTTCGGAACATAACCTTGACAGCCAAACAGCAATAAAGACATTATCTCAAAGTTAGTAGGGACATGCAAGCGACTTACACTCTGAAAAAATCCATTATCTGCATTCCGGGACATAGGGAAAACGAAGTTTATGGGACGGCTGATAAGCTGGCACTAGATTCTCAGCGAAAGGATGCGAGGGAATAACCAGCGTCGAATTAGGCATAACCCTAGTGGTAGTCAAAGGGGAAATTTGGAATTTTTATGTAAAAACCTGAACAAAAGTGGAAGAGCACCACATGCTGTGTGCTCTCAAGAGATACGCGGTAAGACTACAATGAAACGAGGGCAAGAAGTCTTCTGAATAGATCTAATATCTACACCTATTTACCTAAAGTGGTCTGCCTGCTCAATTTACCTTAGGCGCGCATGCCGAAAATATTCTTCATATTCGGCAGAATGACCATTTCAGAAGTTATAAAAACGTAACCGCTAAAGAGAGCATTAAGTATTTTCTGTGTAACTGCCTGGCTCTACTTAAAACTCCATCAAATTTTAAAAATCTGGGAAGATTATCAGAAATTGGGACTCCAAATATTCTTGATTTTATAACCTTTAGTGGGTTCAAACGAGTTTAATGGCATTACAATGGCTCTTAGTTAGCTTCTTAGCGACCTGGGTCGCAATGATAATACCTACCTTCTACTAATCGTCTAAGCTACCATTGATAATCAAACATGAACGCACCCTTAGTCACCGGTGCATGTCTGCTGCATCTGAGAAATTCGATGCTTTATTCCTCTTCGTCTTGCTTGTTTTCTGCTTATATGCACATATTTAAGTTATTTATTTTCTTCCATTTAAGCATAAAAGCAACTTGAACATTCTTCACAATATGCCGCGTACGTTGCGTATACGCAATGTCCTAAGGAAAAAGTTACTCATACGCCCTGTTGCATCAAAGCAACAGCATAAAGTTCCTCTGCAGTGTGGTGGTGTAAAGCGAATTTTTTATAAAATTTTCTCCAATGGCAATGCCGCCGTCTTAAGCAGCAAAAGAGAAAATTATGAGTGTTTATGTATATGTGTGTGGTCTGTGTTTGTATGTGTGTAAAATCTTTGTCGTCAAAGCAAAATTAAGAGAAAAGTTAGTTTTATAAATAAGAAAAAGTAAAATTAGTATAAATACATACATATTTGTTTAAGTTTTGTACTAAAGATTTATGTGAGTGTGCTTTCTCGCTAATGCTTGTGTGTGTGTGTGTGTGCATGGGTTCGTTATTGCACTCAAAGTGCTTTTGTTGCTTCAAAGCAATAATCAAGCGTAGTTATATATGAAAAGGAAAACTTTAAATTGAAAATGTGCCTGCTTGCTTGTAAACGAAAAATGTCAAAGGGTTCACTCTTCGATGCGCTGATGAGCCACAGATTTAGGGTGCGGAGGGCAACATGCTTTCGTAAGCTCACTCAAAAATTATTTTTTTTTGTACAGTTGACGACAGAGAGCGTTAGCTATGTTAAGTAAGGTAAAGTCAACAAACCACAAAAGCAAAAGAAGAAATTGCACGAAATTTTTAATTAAATCTATTGAGAAGTTTGTACCGCGATGCAATTGTTATGGCGAAAATCGCAAAAGTATTTACACAACAACAGCTGATTGCTTTGCGCTATGTTGTGCTCATTTTCTTGTGTATTTTTTGTGGTCCTTATTTACTTTATAGATCTTATTTTAATAACTTCTGCATAGGTTTTTTTAATTCGTTTGTAGTTTTTGATATTGATCAGGAAGGGAGACTTTATTTTTTTCTTCGTAAGGTCGATATGAATAAAAATTAAGGGCTTTGATAACAAAAGATGGCAATGAATACAGAGAAAGCACTGGAAAACCAGGAATATGTTCAAGGTGTACTTTTTAGACATTTCCGGGACTTTTACCAATGTCTTCCAACGAGCAATCCTTGACAGACTCAACTCGATTGATTGCGAATTTGATTGGCTTTATGTTAAGCTGCAGAAAGATCTCGTCGCGATTGCGTACATGTGAGGCCACAAAATCCGTAAACATAAAAATATCGGAGAGTGGTATATTATGACAAATTCTGCGGACACTGGTCGTAATCCAATTGCTTAGACTGTTCGACGCAGAACCAGCCAAACTCACGGCATATGCAGAAGACATTTCAGTCAACGTAAGTGACAAATATCCACCAAGATTAAGCTCTGTGATTGATCGTGCGCTTCAGGATGCACGTGCCTGGTTTTGGGGAGCGGAAAAAACCAATCTGGTATTATATACTAGGATCACAAATATCTAGGTTAGTATACTTGATTGTAAGTTGCAGTGGAAGAGCGGGCGAAGAACGCCTTTGTGGCACTGTATGAATGCTGGAGGATGCTTCGATGCAGGCTCAAACTCACTCATTGGGTATTTATCGCAATTTTCAAGCCCATAATTTACTATGGGGTTATAGTTGGGTAGACAACCACACTACGTTTACTTAAAAACTTGAGGAGGTATGCAGATTTTCAGTGATAAGCATAACGAGAGCGCTGACGATTTTTGAGAAATCAATATTGCATATCGTTCTGCACATCCGCAGATTCATTGACCACGAATATACCGCTAGCAGTCCCAACAAAGCTTAAAGCTACGGGCCAGCTTGAGTGCAGGCCATATGGCCATAGCTACATAGCGCTATTAGTTGTAGTGCCAACGGACTACAAGGTCCTGTGCCTAAACTTCGAAATATATCTTGAAGCCACAATTGGATCCGGTGGGTTGGCACATGGATGCAGAAACGGCGGAACATATTATGCACGTGTTTACCAATAGTTGGAATATAGCGGAAGGGTCCGGTCTGTCGTTAACTTCGTCAATCCAGAAATAAGTAGATCCTGCAGAATGCCAGACTACTGTAGTGATCTTGGAAATTTTGTAGCCCCACTCGTCTGTCCATACCTTTCGAGCTTGATGGCTCATATGCAACTTCTGTCGATCTTTTACTAATACCAAGCAGTTTGGGATGCCTTCCGTCGATGTATTGCGTGCTGCACCCTTCTTTGCCAACTCATAGGCCTTTTCGTGACCTTCTATCTCTTTTATGACTGGAAACCCGGTATGGTTATATAGTCCGCCCTGAGTGAAGTCTCTCCTATGCTTTTTAGCATTCATGGACGCCTCTTGATGAAGTAATGTGTGAGGTTATTGCCGCCTGACTTTCAAGAAATATATTGACGCTACTGCAGCTTAGGTATACTTCCTCCTGACTTCCCCCTGCTGCTTTCTTCATGGCTACAACTCCCGCTTGAAATACACTGCAGTGAACAGGCATCCTATAGGATACAGTAAACAGAAGTTTCGTTCCCTTTTGTAAGTTTAAAACCATCGGTATATAAGTTTTTAGTATGTTCTGTTATTTTCGTGCCGTTCCGCCAACGCTTCGGCTCTATTGTGGCTTCAAGAACTCTTTCAAAGCTCAGACACGGTACCAAGTAGCCCGTTCAGCCCATTTGTGCTATACTCCTTTGCGCATATGACCTGCACTTAAGCTATCCCGATGTCTTAAGCCACGTTGCAGTTACTAATGCTATATTTTCAGCCACCAGGTCTATAGGTTGGATGTGCAAAATAGCATGCAGTACTGCTATCGGCATAATTTTCAGGGTGCCCATTATGCTATTCGTTGGTTATCTGCATATCCTCTCAAAATTTTTAGTATACGTGCTCTTTTGTGTGGCTATCCACCAAACTTGGACCCCATAGTGAACATAGTAATGAGTGGTCTTGAAAAGTGCCGTAAATACCCAATAAGAGATTAGTTGATAGGCCCCACGTGCAGTCTACCATCTTCCTGTTGCATATAGTACCACGAAGTCTTTCTTCGCTCTCTCTTCCACGCTCTACTTTTCTTGTAGGATTACCTCTCCAAGTTTGGGTTCGTTTCATGCTTAGAGAATGGATCCTATAATGGAGTAGCCTTACTTAAAAGTATGCAAACGTTTTTGGATCGTCCAAGATGCCATTTATGTATTAGCTTAAAAAAGCTTAACTTATTTTCTAAATAAATTGTTATAGATTTCAATCACATTTCTTCCCGTTTTCTCGCTATTTCTGCATATTCCCCAGTTTCCTCATCATCACTTAGTTCTTTTTTTGTTTAGCGCAACATTTTCAACAATAAACGTCCCCCATATGAATTGTTATAGCATCGTAAATTATTTAATGCTCAAATTAAGAGCAGTTTGCTATTTTAGCTTTTATTATTACCTTTCGTATTGGTTACGGTTCACAATACGACAGTTACTGTTTGTTATTATGCTACAATAGCTTCCGTCGCAATAGCCATTGCTGTGTTGTTAATTTTACAAATGGTCACCTGGTGACATCGCAAATGGTTGATAAATCAAACACACTTACAATAACTGCAGTTACTGCAGTACACTGGTTCCTTTTTGGTAACCCTATTTATTGCCTGCTTTTCATTGTGGGGTAATTCTACACCTAAACAGCTTATGTGTGTTTAGTTTATATGAGAGTTTATACTCTTTCCTTTTTTCCAATGTTAATTTACGCATCCATAACATGAAGGGGGATAGCCGACGTTTAAAAAATGCGTGAGTACTATGTAGACGTAAAGTTAGATGTGTACATACACAGGTTTGCGTCTGAGAAACTTATGGTTATGTATACGGCTAAGGAGCATCGATATCGATAAAGCTCGAAAACAATTTTGGGGATTTCGCTTACTGCTTGAAGAAGGAGAGGCGTAACTTTGTGTATTAATAAAGTTGGACGGGCGTTCGCTTATTCTGTGAAAGAACAGTGGGTCATCCTGCTTAAATGTTCCCCTATGAGCTACCACTTAAATTTTGAAAATATAACACACACAGACCCCCATGATATCGATTATTTTGATATAAAGGTATATTTTATCGATAAGACACAGAAGTTATTGAAATTTAAAAATTTATATAACATTAATATTGTGGCGAATATTATCATCACTATGCTGTTAGTAAATAATCACAACAACAAAAACAACAAGCAGCCACTCTTATGTACACGTACTCGCTAAAGCAAGCAACACTTACGTACATACATAGAAGGCGATGATGAATATCTCACACACAGTTAAGAGAAGAAGTTGTTGCTCACACATACATGTATATAGCTAAGTAGCCAGGTATGAGATACAACTGTTCTAGAAGGTGTAACGTCTAGACCTTAGGAGATATATGCGAACGATGCAACAGAGCGTATAAAAGCAGCGAAAGCTGAGGAATAGTCAAATCAATTTGAGTTGTGAAGTACGTGATTGTGAAGTATAATAGTACTACTCCCAAAGAAGTCTAAATAAACACCATTTTGCAATACTAAATATTGGAGTTATGTATTTGACACTTCAGCGATTCGATCGTTAGCAGAAGGTGCATAACTCTCAAGAATTTCTCCCAATTCGTTAAAACATGAATAATAAAAACTGTAAAATTGTAACAATATCAATATCTAAAACAAGTAAGGAAGGCTAAGCTCGGGTGTATCCGAACATTACATACTCAGCTGAGAGCTTTGGAGACAAAATAAGGGAAAATCACCATGTAGCAAAATTAACCTAGCGTAACCCTGGAATGTGTTTGTATGACATGTGTATAAAATAAAAGGTGTTAAGGATTATTTAAAATGTAGTGGGCCTTAGTTCTATAGGTGGACGCCTTTTCGAGATATCGCAATAAGTGTGGACCAGGGGTGACTCCAGAATATGTTTGTACGATAAGGGTATCAAATTAAAAGTATTAATGAGCGTTTTAAAATGGAGTAACCCCTAGTTGTATATGTGAATCGAGATTTCGACCAAAATTTGGACCAGGGTGACCCAGAACATCTTATGTCGGGTACCGCTAATTTATTTATATATGTCATACCACGAAGAGTATTCCTGCCAAGATTCCAAGGGCTTTTGATTTCGCCCTGCAGAACTTTTTTCATTTTCTTCTACTTAATATGGTAGGTGTCACAGCCATTTTACAAAGTTTTTTCTAAAGTTATATTTTGCGTCAATAAACCAATCCAATTACCATGTTTCATCTCTTTTTTCATATTTGTTACAGAATAATGGCATTTTTTTCATTTTTCGTAATTTTCGATATCGGAAAAGTGGGCGTGGTCATAGTCGGATTTCGGCCATATTTTACACCAAGATAAAGTAACTTCAGATAAGTACGCGAACTAAGTTTAGTTAAGATATATTCAAACTGGCCGGTGCCACGCCCATTGTCCAAAATTTTTCAAATTTTCTATTCTGCGTCATAAGTTCAACGCGCCTACCTAGTTTCATATCTTTATCCGTCTTTGGTAATGAATTATCGCACTTTTTCTGTTTTTCGTAATTTACGATATCGAAAAAGTGGGCGTGGTTGTAGTCCGATTTCGTTCATTTTAAACATCAATCTGAGGTGAGGGCCCGGGAACCTACATACCAAATTTCATCAAGATACCTCATAATTTACTCAAGTTATCGTGTTTAGGGACGGACATGTCTAAATGAATATATTTTTTCACCCAGATCATTTCGATATATAAAAGTCTATATCTATCTCGATTAGTTTATGCCATTACGGATTACAGTTATGCGAACACGGTCATTATACTCTGTGAGCTCTGCTCAGCTGAGTATAAAAAGAATGTTGTTATATTGAGGTAAATAGGCCAAGAGCTGTGAAAAAAACACAACTGAAACCTTTAGTTTCAGATAGTAACAGCGCATAGACACCACTCAACAAAAAAAGCGAAAAAAAAATTAAAAGTGAAATATATTGCGAATACATAAAATAACAACAGCAACTGTTATACGCATACATATGTATATGTGCCTACTTGCAGTAAGTACGCGCAACATCAGCCGCAAAACATGTAATTGAAAAGTAGAGTAGCGCGAAAGTGCAACAAGCGTTCGCAAACAAAGTTAAGTGTTTTTGTATAATTTCGCTATATGAATACTTACATATATGCACAATAATATAACGCGTTTGTATGTATGTGTATGTGATATTGCAAATTTTTATTTTCAATGAAATGCCATTTTACGGCGCTGTTGATATGAGTAGGCGTGCACACTTGTTGCTAACTTACCTAGGTATACAGCACTTGCTTACTTGATGATGTCGTCACATTTAATTTCACTCACAATCTTGGTTTTCATTTTGATGCACCCGGATAGCTGTGTTAATCCATTTGAGAAAGTTGGGTTAGGTTGAACTAGCATGTGAATAACGGCGTGACATACACTGAATGTGTCCATAGTGTTACCAGAATTTATTTCACAACCCAACGATAATTGGGATATTCAGTCCTGTTCTGAATTCCGATTCCGATCAATTTTTTCGGAATTGAAATGGATTGGTGTTCTCAATTTCGATTCCGACCAAAAATTATAGGTTTGAAAAGTATTGCCTCTGAGCAGTCGGAATGAAAATTAATTGACAGATTATACACAAATGTTGCGATATTTGTCTTTCAAATAATTTTTTTTTAATTCTTCATTTTATTTAGAAGAGTTGGTGTATTTTTTTGTTTAAATTTGAGTTAAATTTGCATAATAAATCTTTCTTTAAAAACTTCTATCAAGAAATCTATTAGGCAAACAAATCGATGCTGATCGAAATGAAGTCGACCTGTTCTGGATTTCGATCCAGCGCATTTTTACGATTCGCATGCACAATAGCACATCTTCTTGCGTCTGCGCATCCAAAAACCATATCTGCAGGCATTTTTTAATTAAAATAAAATTTTATGACACTTAAACCAAAATACATAAACAAAAACAGCTGATTAAACTGGTTACCGAATCGGAATGAAAACGATTCGAAATCGACTTCGAATCGATTTTAAATAATCGGAATTGAGAACACCAAATAGAAACCGAGTCGAAATCAATGTCGTTTTACTTTTCATTCCGAGTCGGAATTCGGAACAGGCCTGAATATCTCCTTTCCTACCAACCTTCCAATCCAAGTAATGTGTGCTCCACTTTTATATTTTTACTTCTCATAAATATTTGTGCAATTTCTATGTCAAAGTTTAAAAATCAAAGTTTAGCAAGAATATGTCTTCATATAAGGAGAAATTTTTCGCTGATTTTTGTCCATTTATATAAAGGAAGTGCCTAAAATTTTTTTTATTTTATTTTTATTTTTTATTTAATTTTTTGTTAACAAATATAAATATTTTTTCTTATCTCTCAACACACAGCAAAAGCAATACACCGATGAAATAAATTGCCTTAAAGCAAATTTAAAAGCTTCAGAAGAGCTAGTTTATCAATTACAAACCGACATTGTTGTACTCCAATCTACTGATGCAGAAAGGACAGCACAACTTGTTATATATACAACACAACGTGATCAAATGAGTGAAGAAATTGGCGTTTTACGTCAACAGGTGGACGTTTATACTCGTGATTTTCAATTAGAACGTACTGCACGTGAAGAAATGGCTGGTGAGAAAGCGCAACTTTTGGAAGATTTGCGTGCATTGCAACGGGTTAATCAAAAATTAACTGAATAAGTGGCCAATCATGAGGAACGTTTAGCATCAATTGCAGCATCCCAACAACAGCAACAACAAGGAAATAGTCTATCAGCTGCTGGTGCAGAAGTAAGTGGTTTTTTGGAAGGGTAAACAGGCGCACCAGAGCGGTTCGGAACTTTCGTTGTTCTTATCCGTCCAAATTTCCTCAGTTTCGTTATTGTGTCACCAGGCCAGGTTTAAGTATGAGCTCCGATAAGGTGAGCTGGCTATATTTGATTGAGCTTTTTTTAATTTGTTGGTGCCCAACTGTCATATTACTGATAGTGGAGATTCTACTCTTCATGAGGATGGGGAAACTCCGGTTTTGAAGGTACCAGCTAAATACTGTGATTACCAATCCGTATATTTATACTGCGCAAGCCCTGGCTTAGATTTAACAATCACATCCTGGGCGAAAGCCGAGAAAGATCATTCCTGTCATATCTAAGCGAAGAAGGCTGATCTGCTTGTTATTTTTTACAATTCCTTGACCGTGAGTCGTTTGATACATCACATACAGTCTCTTAGGTAGTTGCTTAACATATTTTGCAAATATTGCGATACCTTAAAATGTTGGCTATATACCAACTTGCTGAGTAAAAATTGTAACGTACATTGTGGCCAGTAAGTCTATCGTTCTTGCTTGGTGACACGCTGTCTAAGCTTTTATACTACGTCTATCACTTCTGCTTTAAATTCGATTGAGGAAACCCTGTGTGAAACTGTACTTCCTGTTGTGTTAACAGTGCTTTTAATACATTATTTCCTCATCCTTCATGCTTTATTGAAGGGAATGCCCACTCATCAACAACAACAAAGATGTCCATCCATATAAATGTTATTTTTCCGACAGAGATAACCACTGTTTTCCGCATACATGGGGGTTAACGGAACAACTTCATAAGCACTGTGATGTGATCCGGCACCTACCAACACAGCCGTTTGATCCAGACAAGCATAAGAAGGCTCTAGGCTAAATCGGTAAACGCCTTTGCAAGGTCGCCCCCGGTAAACCCTGTTATCAATATACAATATCCCACTCTGGCAGAAAAAGAGAGGACACTACCAAGGGAGACACGACTCACCCTCAGGATCTACATTTTGGCGAACATGCAAGCGAAATTGTACTTAAAATCCAGAGCCGTAATAAAATCCGCAACCGAACTTCGATCTGTGTGCTGTAACGGGTTAAACTCTTACCTATCCAGAATCAACCCCGACATATAAAATATATGTTCTGCTTGCAATTGTGGGGGGACACATAACACCAACCATTTCTTTAATTGCAATTTGGGCTTTGATGACTATTTGTGAGAGATCGTATCCATGGAATGTTAACACAACAACAAGAACAATTTTATTTCAATAAGACCTAGTTTACCTATACCGAGATTCTCTTCATTTTTATACTCAGCATGCTTTGCGCACAGAGTATATTAACTGATTGGATAACGGTTGGTCGTACAGGTATAAAGGAATCGAGATAGATATAGACTTCCATATATCAAAATCATCAGTGTGGAAAAAAACTTTGATTGAGCCATGTCCGTCCGTCCATCTGTTAACACGATAACTAAAAATATTGAGATATTTTCACCAAATTTGGTACGCGAGCTTATCTGGTATTGAAAATGAGCGAAATCGGATGATAACCACGCCCACTTTTTATATATATAACATTTTGGAAAACACAAAAACCTGATTATTTAGTAAATCGAGCCTGTTATGGATTTCGATTCCGACCAATTTATTCGAAATCGAAATGGATTGGTGTTCTGAATATCTCGATTCCGACCAGACTTGGTCGATTTGAAAAGTTTTACCTCTGAGCAGTCGGAGTCGAAAATAATTAGCCTATTAAGTACAGATAATCACATTATTTTTGCCACAAATAAGTTTTGTTAAATTAATCATTTTATTTGGAAGATTTATAACAACTTTTTGCTAGACTATTTGTTTATTTAGTGTACCAAATCTTAATTTGAAAATTCCTATCAAAAATTTTCCAAGCTAAACAAAGCGATTCTGGTCGAAAGGAAACCGACGTGTTCTCAATATCGATTGATAGACTTTTGGGATTTTTATGCACAATTGCACATCTTCTTGCCTCTGCATTTCCGAAAACCATTGGTGCTGGCATTTTGTTCAAATTTTTGCACAGGCCTAATTATGCGGACTTACTTATTTTATTGGCGCTTAACCGATTGAACGGTTATGGCGGTCCAACAAATCCAGTGGTTTCATCGCTGTTCTAACTAGCGAGCTTGAATGGTATTCCACCTAATCCTTCCAGCGTAGTGGAGTCCGCTGTCTTCCTATGTTTCTATGGGCGGGTTCAGATAAGAATACTTTTTTGGCCAGTGTCATTTTTCACTCGTATACATTACCTAAATAGTTTACTTAGATGCTGTGTTTAGATTTATTGGACTATGTTGATGCCTGCGTAAAGCTCGTACAGCTCATCACTAAATCGGTTTTCAGCCTGGCCAACACCTTCAGGATCGTAAATTTTTTTAAAAACTTTTCTATCGAACACTTCCAGAGGTGAGTTATCTGGCATTGTCAATGTCAATACTTCTGCACCAAATAGCAGGACGGGTACGATAAGATACTTGTAGAGCATGTTTTTTGTTTGCCAAGAGAAAACTTTACTTTTTAATTGTGTACTCTGTTCAAAATAGCAGTTATTGGCCAGAATTTTTCGCTGGATTTCAAAGCAGATGTTAGCTCTCGCTCCCAGTAAAGGAAGTATTTTACTATAATGAAAATATGGCTGCAAACAGTGGCGTGGTTTCCATGGCGAAAATGCGCTGACTCCTTGCTTCACGACCGCTGGAACTTTTTCATTTCTTTTTCCAGTTTAGAGTAAGCAAAAGTTAAGGCGCGGGTGTTTAGACGGATGATATCAATGTAGTTCTGTAGAATAAAGTTCTACAGAATTGGCATGAAACCTCGTTTAGTTATGAACGTCTCATAGAGTTTCTTCACTATTCTTTCTTAGCTGATGCTTTTGCTCAACATCATTTTGCTCAGTCGCCAGGGCGACGCATTCGCACGAAGTGGCGTTCTAGCTCATAAAAGTTATGGATTTATATATAGGATAAATTTTACTTACTTCGATGATTTCATAGGCTACAGTGTCGAGTATCGTACACAGTGAGAGCTCGACGGTCCTCTCTGCTGAGATAAATGTGTTTGGCTGTTGCTGAGAGAATGTAAAATTTAGTCTATCTTTAACCTGGAAGTACAATTCAGTGTTTTTGTAACTGCATTTTTTTTTTTTGCAAGTTATTTATAGTTCCCCTAGAGTGTGCCGTTTTGAGCCCGCAGAAGGGCTCTGGACAGTATGGCAACCTGCTTGACTAGGCAGACTACATATTCATAAGCTTCACGTCCCTGATGCCCGGAAATACATTCTAACTTTTTGGTTCCAAGATCATTTTGAACTCCGAAGCTTGCATCCATTAGCTGAAGTAGTTATGTAAGATTGCAACACACGCAAGGCTGTCTGACATATTTAGGTCACTCCTCAAGTATAAGCCTCTCCGTAGACATTCTCTACCGCAAACTTCTATTGCGTGTATTTCTGCCTGAATAATTGTGGGGCAGCATCCCATTAGTATCGATTTTTGTAGTTCGGTACATACATATCAGCGCTCGTCACCCATCACCAAGTTTTGACAGGGATTCCCTGTATTCCAATGAGTTCGATCCAAAATGGACACAAAATGTCGCGAAGCTCTGTACAAAGGGACCGTTCAGAATATAAAATAAAATAATTAAAATAAGTAAGGAAAGCTAAGTTCGGGTGAAACCGAATATTACATACTCAGCTGAGGTCTTTTGAGACAAAATAAGGGAAAATCACTATGTATGAAAATGAAACCAGGGTAACCCTGGAATGTGTTTGTATGACATGGGTATGAAATGAAAGGTGTTAAAGAGTATTTTAGAAGGGAGTGGGTCATATTTCTATAGGTGGACGCTTTTTCGAGATATCGTCATAAAAGTGGACCAGGGGTGACTCTAGAATGTGTTTGTACGATATGGGTATCAAATTAAAGGTACTAATAGGATTTTAAAAGGGAGTGGCCCTTAGTTATATATGGGAAGGCATTTTCCCGATATCGACCAAAACGTGGACCAGAGTGACCCAGAACATCATCTGTCTGGTACCGCTAATTTATTTATGTATGTAATACCGCGGACAGTATTTCTGCCATGATTCCAAGGGCTTTGTTTTCGCCTTGGAGAACTTTTTCATTTTCTTCTACTTAATATGGTAGGGGTCACACCAATTTTACAAAGTTATTTCCAAAGTTATATTTTGCGTCAAAGAACCAACCCATTTTTTCTCCCTTTTTTCGTATTTGGTATAGAACTATGGAATTTTTTTTTCTTTTTTCGAAATTTTCGATATCGAAAAATTGGGCGTGGTCATAGTCGGATGTCGCCCATTTTTAATACCAAGATAAATTAGTTCAGATAAGTACGTGAACTAAGTTTAGTAAAGATATATCGATTTTTGCGCAAGTTATCGTGTTAGCGGCCAAGAGGAAGGACAGCCGATCAACAATGTATAAAAACGGGGTGTGGTTTCAACCGATTTTGCCCATTTTCACAGAAAACAGTTACTGGTATAGAGTCTATGCCCTTATAAAATTTCAAAAGTATTGGTAAATTTTTATTCGACTTATGGCATTAAAAGTATTCTAGACAAATTAAATGAAAGAGGGCGAAGCCCCGTCCAATTTTGAAATTTTCTTTTATTTTTGTATTTTGTTGCACCATACCATTAATGGAGTTAAATGTTGACATTATTTACTAACATACTGTAAACATGTTCAATTTTTTTGTTAAAATTTTACTTAAAAATGTTTGATATCTTCAACGATTGCTAAATTACTGCTTGCAAAACTTTTAAATTACCTTCATTTAAAAGTGAGCGGTGTCACGCCCATTGTCCAAAATTTTACTTAGTTTCCATTCTGCGTCATAAGGTCAACCCACCTACAAAGTTTCATCGCTTTCTCCCTCTTTGGTAATGAATTATCGCACTTTTTCGGTTTTTCGAAATTTTCGATATCGAAAAAGTTGGCGTGGTTATAGTCCGATTTCGTTTATTTTAAATAGAGATCGGAGAGAGTGCCCAGGAATGTATATGCCAAACTTTATTAAGATACCTCAAAATTTACTCAAGTTATCGTGTTTACGGACAGACGGACGGACGGACAAGGCTAAATGAATTTCTTTTTTCGCCCAGATCATTTTGATATATAGAAGTCTATATCTGTCTCGATTATTTTATGCCGATACGGAATACCGGTATGCAAACAAAATTAATATACTCTGTGAGCTCTGCTCAGCTGAGTATAAAAAAATTTGTAAGTCAAACGGTTCTATTGCAAACAATACTTACATGAAGTAATAATAATACTAAAAGCTAGAAAATAATTAGGTAGGTCCTACGTACTAGTCATCACACTCCCTACCAATCTAGGGCGTTGCGCAGACAATTATATAAAAGCATTAGGCGCGTGAAATTTCTAAAAATGTGAGGCGTAGGATAGCCTGATTGAGGTTCAGTTGGTCTTTTATATGACTATCAATAGAAATTTTACGCATTAAACTCTTTTATTTAATTGCCTGATCAACGGCCCCGATTGATGTGGAGTGTGATGACTAGTACGTAGGATCTACCTAATTATTTTCTAGCTTTTAGTATTATTATTACTTCATGTAAGTATTGTTTTCAGTAAAACCGTTTAACTTAAACTTTTTTTTTAAGTTTTTAGTCCTTATTTAATTGCCTATTATTTCTCATTCTGTTTAGTCCATTTATTGACCCATTATTACATGGAATCTTTCCTCACAATTTGTTACAATCTAAGTCCTCAATACATAATTCTCACAAAGAATTTACTCGACTCTACGCCACGTCTGTTTTTCTCTCCTCGAACTACAAGATATTTTGATGTCATTTCTACCGGACTGTATGTAATATTTGTTCCAAATATGGACCAAATCGGACCACAAGTACCTATTCATGTATGTACTATGTGTTCCAAATATGAGCCAAATCGGACCACAAATACGATTTTTTGAAATATTTCGATACATGCGCCACCTATCGGAAGTTTATTTCTTTTTATTGCATTGTCATCTGGTTCATCATCATTCTGAACTATATTCCAGGATTCAAACTTGTAGCTTATCGGGAAGTTAACTAAATTTCAATTACAAAATTCGTTCACAATGGCCGTGCGGCCGGCCTGTCAAGTCAAGCAAAATAAAACCCTTTAAAAAGATGTTAGTGATATGATTTTTTTTGTGGTTGCTGGTAATAATTATATAAATATGTATGTATATCACTAAACGACGTTCGGCAATGATAATTTCCAAAAACTTAGCTAGCTCTGCACCAAAATTTTTGTTCAACTGTTATTTTCCTGCAGGGCAGTTCCATTTGTGTGTGTCTGTCAAAAGTTTGAGTGAATGCACTTATGTAAATGATAATGTGCGTAATTCATATGCATATCCTTGCCGCTCTTGTGACCTTTTTGTTGGATTGAAGTCTCTTAGCATAATTGTGTCATGAATGAATATAAAATATAATAAATGGCAAGTGGCGGAAGAGTGGGCTTTAAGCTTATTTAATTATTTTTGAGTTGAGCGAAAAGAAAATATTAAGGAATTTTCGTTCTAGAACGAGACAAATCCCTTTCATGTACTTCATTGACCGATTCTTAATAGTGCAAATATATTGCTTGTTAACAAATTTATTTCTTAATATTATAAGTCCAGCTGTATTTTTCCTGCCTGAAAATTAGTTTGCCACATTCAATAGCTGAACAACGCTTCGCCTCTCTCTTTATATACCATTCTCGTCTACTTTATGCTAAATTTTTCTTCTTCTTTATTCCATAAATCTCACTCCCATTTCCACTCCAACTTTCGCTCCCACTATCATAGATAGATAGACAATGGCCATCATCCCGCCGCAAAGATCCTGAGCCAGCTAAATAATTCTGCATGTATACGCAACTAAATGATTTGAACCATATAAATCTATGTAGAAGGCTTTTTCAATTTGTGAGCCAAATAATTTGTTAATTTCTTATCTTTAGTTTGGCAATGCTGCCTTTAATAAACATACTTTTTTCAACAATAGATGGCGCTGTTTGCCCTTTAGCCTATAATGGCGACATATGCCTATCACAACTTACTATATGTACAAAAATAGCCGTGTTTTTTAACACGCGCGTATACGCTTCGTTTGCGCGTGTTAAAAAACGCCTATCTTCGCTTAGATAATGCTTAGGAGACCCATCTAGCGGCTGTGGTAAAACAACTAGCTACAGCAACAGGGTGTACCGAAAAGCGGAGACGCAACGCTCTGATGGCCATAGGGTATAACATATAGCTGAATCAGTTGCGATGAATTGTGGACACACATATAATACATAGAATTAGTGTACAGGGTGAAACAAAGACACATATTTCAGTTACATCTGAGTATAATGCGTATTGAAATTTAGTAGGACAAAATTTATGCGCAGCAATTTCAGAGGTGTATTTATAGTTTGTCTCTTAGCAGTCAATATAAAGTTTAAGCGTAAACGGATATACGCGTGTTAAAAAACACGGCTAATATCACGACCTCTGCTTCTCAAGTCTCCCTATGATCCAAAGCATTCCCGTGAGAATTGAGCATGATGCGGAGCTAGAATGACTAGTAGTGTGAATGGCTCTACCTTCTATATATTCTTTTTTCAAAGAGGAGCATTGGGTCCATCACCCCTCGGGAACAGTAACATTTTGATTGATTTTAGCCGCTATGCTTTTAAGTATGTTGAATTTGAAGAGTGAGATTATGTCTGCGTGCTTTAATAATAAAATAAATATAAAGCGCGAGTACCTCCGAAGAGAATTTAGACGCAGCTCCTCGCGAATTGCGGTTTTCTTCAGATTGATAAGAATGATATTCTTTATCGATAAAAAGGCCCGGTTCACCGTGGCTGACGATGCAACGGCCTTTGCCAGCTTGTCCGCAATTCCATTAACTTCAATGGTCTTATGACCGGTTACCCAAGAAGGCGAGAGGGCAAGGTTGAGAGGATATAAGCTAGATCTAGTGCTTTGAGATCTGCTTGGCTGTACGAGTAAATGCGTATCTAAATTTCGCTTACGCAATTCTCTGAGAGGCAAAGAGAAGCCTCTTATATACCTAGTATATCTGCTTGCGAGATACCAGCTGAGTTTGGAAAACGGATGGATATTGCGACTTTGATCCGTACAAAGAAAACCCCCGCAACAACAACGTAGGCCAATATTGTGGGCAGGTAAATCCGTACTTGAGGGAAACGTAGCTTAGCAATTCTTGTGAAACTTCAATGTGGGTGTAGTCTGTTGTCGCAGTCCAACTTCTAGACTCCCAAGTTTGATGGTAGCTAGTTAGGAATAACAGCGCCTCCTTTGGACACGGCCTAAATGCTCCTGTTAACCTCGCGCATCTTGCTTTTTTTCTTAATGTTGCTTTGCTTATCCTGTGCTGGCGAACACACTGACGTTCCGCACGCTAAGATGGGTGTCATGACCGCTGTGCAGATCTACATCAAAAGCTTTGGGCTAAGGCCCCTGACAACTATTCTCTTACACGAGTAGTATGCAATACATGTCCTCTGTACTTGTTTCTCTTTTAATCGCGTTGCTTGGGTCCATCCATAAATGTGGTTATCAATTTCCTTAAGCATAAAGGATGTAAGACTCATAGGTCTGTAGTCTTTGGCGTGGATCTGCCAGTCTTGGGCAGAAAGGTAATTTTTATTTCCTCCAACTTTAAGGAATATATGTCAGAGTGATTCTGGCTGTATAGACATTTTCCAGCCAAAGTACCACTGGCCCTTAAGTCTGTGAAGGCAGAGACCTCTCGCAGAATGATTCTTGTATATTAGCCGTGTTTTTTAACACGCGTATATCCGTTTACGCTTAAACTTTATATTGACTGCTAAGAGACAAACTATAAATACACCTCTGAAATTGCTGCGCATAAATTTTGTCCTACTAAATTTCAATACGCATTATACTCAGATGTAACTGAAATATGTGTCTTTGTTTCACCCTGTACACTAATTCTATGTATTATATGTGTGTCCACAATTCATCGCAACTGATTCAGCTATATGTTATACCCTATGGCCATCAGAGCGTTGCGTCTCCGCTTTTCGGTACACCCTGTTGCTGTAGCTAGTTGTTTTACCACAGCCGCTAGATGGGTCTCCTAAGCATTATCTAAGCGAAGATAGGCGTTTTTTAACACGCGCAAACGAAACGTATACGCGCGTGTTAAAAAACACGGCTATTATTAGTGTGTTAATGAGGGTGTTCGGAAATGGCGCTCGCTTCTTTTGAAGTGCTCGTTGTGATGATATTTGGGTCTGCAGCCCTGCGCTAGGCTACACACATTTCTGTTTGGGCTATAATTTGCAGCGTTTTCTGTCTTTTAATCTCGCCCAAAGCTAATTGGGTTATCTACGGTACATGCTTCGAGGTATGCGTCTTCTTTAGCTAGCTCATCTGCTTTTTCATTGCAATATATTTCCATATACCCATGGACCTAATATAGATGTAAATTTATTCCCATCCCGATTCTTTTCATTGGTTGCTTACACCCGAATACACTTAAAGATGCGGCGCTTTGTGAGATTATTGCCATTATTGCTGCTTGGCTGCCAATATAAAACTTAACGCTGTTGCAGTTTAAACTATTTTCTTCCAGTGCTTCTACTGTTTTGGTTAATGCTTCGTTTTCTGCTTTCGCTAAATTGCTATGCTTACCTGGCATCTTGAAGGATCTGTTTACTTCGGAACCAACACAGTAGACCGAAGATACTACTCCTTCCACTGTTCTGGAACCATCGGTGTACACGTGTATCGCCTCGTACGTCATTTGGACAGCCGTGCGCTAGCAACCTTTTACAAGCATAAAGTGCTGCCGAGTTTCCACGACAACTTACTGTCTATAATGATTTCTAAATATTTTGTGCAAGCTTTCTCCTGCAGGGTCAACCCTCCTCGCTAAGGCCTGGTCCAATTAGGTATTTTTTACCTCTTAGTAAACATAACCAAATCCATCTTCTCCACGTTGGCGGTCAACCCGTTATGAAATTACCAGGTATGCATGTATATGCAGATACGCCCGATCCCTGTAAGAGATAATTGTCGGAAGCTACTTATGACAACTGAAACATCATCTGCGTGCGCCGGAAGTTTGACGGGCCCGTCATCGAGCAGTTGGTTGATGAGCATCGGTCACAGCGGAGGTGATAATACAGCGTCCGAACCCTTCTCCATTGATTTGGAGTCCTCATACAACTTCCTGTAATTTCCTGTAAACTAAAAGCCGATACATATGGTTATGACTTCATTCAATGAAGTATGGACCATCCGTGATACAAAGCATACTCTAGAGATAAATATTTTTCATTTTTATACTCAGTTGAGCAGAGCTCACAGAGTATATTAACTTCGATTGGATAACGGTTGGTTGTACAGGTATAAAGGAATCGAGATAGACTTCCATATATCAAAATCATCAGGATCGAAAAACAATTTGATTGAGCCATGTCCGTCCGTCCGTCCGACCGTTAACACGATAACTTGAGTAAATTTTGAGGTATCTTGATGAAATCTGGTATGTAGATTCCTGAGGACTCATCTCAGATCACTATTTAAAATGAACGATATCGGACTATAACCACGCCCACTTTTTCGATATCGAAATTTTCGAAAAACAGAAAAAGTGCGATAATTCATTACCAAAGATGGATAAAGCGACGAAACTTGGTAAGTGAGTTGAAATTATGAAGCAGATGAGAAAATTAGTAAAATTTTGGACAGTGGGGGTGCACCGCCCACTTTTAAAAGAAGGTAATTTAAAAGATTTGCAAGCTGTTATGTGGCAGTCGTTGAAGATATCATGATGAAATTTGGCAGGAACGTTACTCCTATTACTATATATATGCCTAAAAAAATTTTGCAAAATCGGAGAACGACCACGCCCACTTAAAAAAAAATTTTTTTAAGTAAAATTTTAACAAAAAAATTTAATATCTTTACAGTGTATAAGTAAATTATGTCAACATTCAACTCCAGTAATGATATGCTGCAACAAAATACAAAAATAAAAGAAAATTTCAAAATGGTCGTGGCTCCGCCCTTTTTCATTTAATTCGTCTAGAATATTTTTAAGGCCATAAGTCGAACAAACATTTACCAATCCTTGTGAAATTTGGTAGGTGAATAGATTCTATGACGATGACTGTTTTCTGTGAAAATGGGCGAATTCGGTTGAAGCCACGCCCAGTTTTTATACACAGTTGACCGTCTGATGATGAAATTTGGCAGGAACGTTACTCCTACTACTGCATATATGCCTAAAAAAAATTTGCAAAATCGGAGAACGACCACGCCCACTTAAAAAAATTTTTTTTTTTAAGTAAAATTTTAACAAAAAATGTAATATCTTTACAGTGTATAAGTAAATTATGTCAACATTCAACTCCAGTAATGATATGCTGCAACAAAATACAAAAATAAAAGAAAATTTCAAAATGGGCGTGGCTCCGCCCTTTTTCATTTAATTCGTCTAGAATACTTTTAAGGCCATAAGTCGAACAAACATTTACCAATCCTTGTGAAATTTGGTAGGTGAATAGATTCTATGACGGTGACTATTTTCTGTGAAAATGGGCGAATTCGGTTGAAGCCACGCCCAGTTTTTATACACAGTCGACCGTCTATACTTCCGCTCTGCCGTTAGCACGATAACTTGCGCAAAAAACGATATATCTTAACTAAACTTAGTTCACGTATTTATCCGAACTCACTTGGAAATGGTGTAAAAAATACCCGAAGTCCGACTATGACCACGCCCACTTTTTCGATATCGAAAATTACGAAAAATGAAAAAAATGCCATAATTCTATACCAACTACGAAAAAAGGGATGAAATAAAAAACCCTTGAAATCTTGGCAGGAATACTGTTCGTGGTATTACATATATAAATAAATTAGCGGTATCCAACAGATGATGTTCTGGGTCACGCTGGTCCACATTCCACCACTCCCTTTTAAAACCCTCATTAATACCTCTAATTTGATACCCATATCGTACAAACACATTTTAGAGTCACTCCTGGTCCACCTTTATGGCGATATCTCGAAAAGGCGTCCACCTATAGAACTACGCCCCACGCCCTTTTAAAATACACATTAACACCTTTCGTTTGATACCCACATTGTACAAACGCATTCTAGAGTCAACCCTGATCCACCTCTATGGCGATATCTCGAAAAGGCGTCCACCTATAGAACTAAGCCCCACACCCTTTTAAAATACCCATTAACACCTTTCATTTGATATCCATATCGTACAAACAAATTCTAGAGTCAACCCTGATCCACCTCTATGGCGATATCCGTAAATGGCGTCCACCTACAGAACTATGGCCAACTCCCTCATAAAATACTCTTTAATGCCCTTCATTTGATACACGTGTCATAAAAACACATTACAGGGTTACCCTCGGTTCATTTTCCTACATGGTTATTTTTTCTTATGTTGTCACCATAGCTCTCAAATGAGTATGTAATGTTTGGTTACTCCCGAACTTAACCTTCCTTACTTATTTTTAAATAAGTTTGTACTGGTTAAGTCCTAAGTGGTTTTGATATAATTATTACCTTTGACTGTTTAATTAAATATATATTGTCCAGGCTTAAGCGCTAATTGTACAAGTGAGGCTACCAATTGTCCTGCTCTATATTTCATTAGAACCAGTTCGGAGGTAGTCATTAAATCTTTAGTTCGAAACTATCGCCTTTGCGTGACTCTTTCTCTCTCTCTCTAATATTCGCTGCAGGGTATGTACTAAAAGCGATCTTGATCGCATCATAGATAGCCGCATCAATGACTATAGTGGCATCATGCACGAGCTCTAAAATTAACCTTTCGTGTGATAGTGTGACAGAGGGGCTTTGTAGAGTTGAACACAGGAAATTGTTGCGAATGTCAGTTTTGTGAATATAAAACGCAAAATGCACTTGATAAAATCTAAACCATAAAATTGCATTGAACTTTCAGCTACATCGAAATGAATTCAACAAATAAACAAATAAAACAGCAATAAATATTTGTAACATGTTAACGAGCAAAAGAAAAAAATCATTAACAGCAGCAGCAACAATAAATAGGAAATTTATCAAAGCTCAAAGAACAAGAACGCGTTTAAAATACGATATCAAAAAAAAAAAAAAAAAACAACAATAAAAAGAAGTGCGGTCAATAACCAACCAAACAGCAAAGAGCATATAATATTTTTTCTTAAATTTTTTAAATCTTGCAAGAGTTGAAATTTGCGCTCAACATTTGTCTCTGTGGCAACCAGACCTTTTTTTTTTGGTGCCGTGTTATGTTGCTCTTGGTCAAATACTTTTAATACCTTTTTAGCGTGTTTATGCTCTTTATGGTATCAAATGTTAAATTCGCGTAAATTAATTGAAATCAAACAAGAATGCAATAACAATAAACAAGCAAAAATAGTGAGTTGCGCGGAAGAGGAAGATGGCCTATGTAAATGCAGCGCGCGCTTAGTAAGGCAAATCAGCGATGCAAACGAACAATGTGATGCCATGATGTGATGCTTTTGAGACAGCATACACTGGTTTATTTTAATCGCTTGCGTCGGAGAGTTTAATTTTTAAAATTTGCAATCTATCGCATATGCAATAAGTCGCTTTTTATTTAACATTGCTAAATAATAAAAACAACATTTTACTAGCGTTGTGGTCTGACAGACCATTTTCAAAAATTTAATAAAAATTATTGGGCTTCCCAAAATTTTTCGACAAACTGTCTTATGACTTAATAAAGTTTCATGAGGAGTTTCTATACCAGTATAGAACAATATCGTTTGTCTAATGTTTTGTGTAATAAACGCCGTTTGTGTTATATGTGCGCTTTTCCGGGTTGCGGTCTGTCAGACCACAGCGTAGAAACTGTGCCTACCTTATAAATATTGGTTATAAATTCGACTCTGTAGCATTTCAAGAACAGTTATATTTTTTAATCAAATAAACATTGTAACACATTTGGTTTGTTCAATTATTTTTTTTGGCTAGGTGCACGTATACATTTCTTTGTGGTTTGTCAGGCCACAACATAGCGTTAACGACAATTTAAGTCACCAGTAGTCTAAGGGTTAATCAATAGTGCAGTTTTGGCTAAGAAGGTTTAATGTGGTCATATTAACTCGTTTCCGAGATGGTCGCGCTTTTACCTCTATGTTGCTTTTTACCAGAACTTACCGGATCTATATCCGGCAAAGGGCTATTAAAATTGATAACACTCTCCAAAAGGGAGTGTGTTTTTCGGTACACCAGAAGGCAGTGCTCAGTTAGAATATCCGTCATAATTTTACAGTCCTCTCCTTTAAATGAAAGCAGAAACTTTGTCAATCTAGGGTTGTAAGACACACGCAAGATGCTCGACACGTTGCAGTCCCACGCTTGGGTCCGTGCCTTTCCCTAATTTGGACGTCTACGGAGCAAGCTTTCTACTGTTTTGATTACGGCCGGCTTCGGCTTTCGCCTGAAAAATGCTACAGCGATCTGACAGCTTATAGGGTCTATTTTATTCCGGATCAGCACAATATTTCACAGACCATACTTCGCCAACCATCAACGTTTTAATAACAAAATGATTCATATTTAAGCAGAGCAGAATTTCTTAAAATTTCACCACTTTACTAGGGAAATTATTCGGTCAACCACTGCTAAGAATTTTACTAGAATAATTGTTTTAATAAAATTTGTAGTTTTTCCAGGAACTTTTTCTTCAGTTTTCAGCCATGGATAGTGTATTAGAGAAACACCGAACTCAAAATTAAATAGGAGTTTGCTCAACGCCACTTTATTGTGTTGGTGGTTAAACTTTAAGACTCGCACAAAATTGGTTTGTTGCTCCCTCTCAAAAATTTTAGACATGGTACAACATTTACTAAGCCTCCTTTTTTATTTGGAGGACGTATGTATATGCGAGACCCCTTCCAATCACGCATATATATATTAATATTGTGTTGCTGCAATGTGCTTAGCATGTCAACCGGCTTAACCATACATAAAGGCAAGGACTGAATCCTTTAGAATTTTGAAAAAAGTCCATTTAGCTATTTTAAGATGATGGTTTTCTTCAGGTTCATTAATATTACATCCTTAAAATTGCTGAGTCGAAGTATGGTAGCGGTCTTTAAGGCTTGTCCCGCAACATTTTGACCATAACATTTAGTGTGTTCCTTTCTTCAGATAACCAAGTTTCGACAGATATCTGCTTTACGTAATACCTGCGGTCTATTATTACTTTAGTCAGAATCTGCTTCGTTGCTTCGTTCATCTTCTTGGCTGTAGCCGGAGTCGAAGCGTTTGCTTCTTAATAAATACAGCGGAGTCTCTTTGATACCTCCCTTTAGCTTATCGATTCCTAATTTGGGAGCTATTCCTTTCCCACCACTAGATAGCCCAAATCAACCACTGTGCTGGGGACTTTGTTGCTAGCAACATTCTTGCTGCACGTCATGGTCAGCAGCAGCAACAAATGCCCGTCGTTTGCGCGGCATCATTGGTGGCGCAGATGGCATTTCACGGTTGGAGATGTTGCAGGATAAAATTAACGACAAGGCGGCGCTTAACAAAAGGGTACAACAAACAACAACAACATTAAAGCCAAAAATCAACAACAAACATACAACTTATGCTTTTATTTTAAAATTTGATTGTGTGCTACTGTGTTTTTGCTTGTGCAAATCGCAATCAACCACAATCGCCGCCAGTTTTGTATGGAATCGGCCGAACTATCGATGGTTAATTATATGAGAGTAAAAAGCACAAAACCAAAAGCTTTACAAAAAAAAAAAAAAAACAAAAAATGGCTTTAATAAAAATAAGTAAGGAAGGCTAAGTTCGGGTGTAACCGAACATTACATACTCAGTTGAGAGCTATGGAGACAAAATAAGGAAAATCACCATGTAGGAAAATGAACCTAGGGTAACCCTGGAATGTGGTTGTATGACATGTGTATCAAATGGAAGGTATTAAAGAGTATTTTAAGAGAGAGTAGGCCATAGTTCTATGGATGGACGCCATTTAGGGATATCGCCATAAAGGTGGACCAGGGCTGACTCTAGAATATGTTTGTACGATATGGGTATCAACTGAAAGCTGTTAATGAGTATTTTGAAAAGGAGTGATCCTTAGTTCCATATGTGGACGCCGTTTCGAGATATCGCCATAAAGGTGGACCAGGGGTGTCTCTAGTTGTACGATATGGGAATCAAATGAAAGGTGTTACTGAGCATTTTAAGAGGGAGTGGGCATTAGTTCTATAGGTGGACGCCTTTTCGAAATGTCGCCATTAGGGGGGGCCAGGGTGACTCTAGAATGTGTTTGTACGATATGGGTATCAAATGAAAGGTGGTAATGAGTATTTTAAAAGGGAGTAATCCTTAGTTCTATAGGTGGACGCCTTTTCGAGATATCGCCATAAAGGTGGACCAAGGGTGACTCTAGAATGTTTGTACGATATGGGTATCAAACGAAAGGTGTTACTGAGCGTTTTAAGAGGGAGTGGGCATTAGGTCTATAGGTGGACGCCTTTTCGAGATATCGTCATTAGGGTGTGCCAGGGGTGAATCTAGAATGTTTTTGTACGATATGGGTATCAAATGAAAGGTGGTAATGAGTACTTTAAAAGGGAGTAATCCTTAGTTCTATAGGTGGACGCCTTTTCGAGATATCGCCATTAGGGTGGGCCAGGGGTGACTCTAGAATGTTTGTACGATATGGGTATCAAACGAAAGGTGTTACTGAGCATTTTAAGAGGGAGTGGGCATTAGGTCTATAGGTGGACGCCTTTTCGAGATATCGCCATTAGGGTGGGCCAGGGTGACTCTAGAATGTGTTTGTACGATATGGATATCAAATTAAAAGTATTAATGAGGGTTTTAAAAGCGAGTGGCCCTTAGATATATATGTGAAGGCGTTCTCGCGATATCGACCAAAATGTGGACCAGGCGATCCAGAAAATCATCTGTCGGGTACTGCTAATTTATTTATATATGCAATACCACTAACAGTATTCCTGCCAAGATTCCAAGGGCTGTTGATTTCGCCTTGTAGAACTTTTTCATTTTCTTCTACTTAATATGGTAGGTGTCACACCCATTTTACAAAGTTTTTTCCAAAGTTATATTTTGCGTCAATAAACCAATCAATTTACCATGTTTCATCCCTTTTTTCGTAGTTGGTATAGAATTATGGCATTTTTTTCATTTTTCGTAATTTTCGATATCGATAAAGTGGGCGTGGTTATGGTCGGATTTCGGCCATTTTTTATACCAAGATAAAGTGAGTTCAGATAAGTACGTGGGCAAAGTTTAGTAAAGATATATCGGTTTTTGCTCAAGTTATTGTGTTAACGGCCGAGCGGAAGGACAGACGGTGGACTGTGTATAAAAACTGGGCGTGGCTTCCACCGATTTCGCCCATTTTCACAAAGAACAGTTACCACCACAAAATCTATGCTCCTACCAAATTTGAGAAGGATTGGTAAATTTTTGTTCGACTTATGGCGTTAAAGGTATTCTAGACAAACTAAATGAAAATGGGCGGAGCCACGCCCATTTTGAAATTTTCTTTTATTTTTGTATTTTGTTGCATCATATCATTACTGGAGTTGAATTTTGACTTAATTTACTTATATACAGTAAAGATATTACATTTTTTGTTAAAATTTGAATTTAAAAAATTTTTTTTTTAAAAAGTGGGCGTGTTCTTCATCCAATTTTGCTAATTTTAATTTAGCACATACATAGTAATAGTAGTAACGTTCCTGCCAAATTTCGTCATGACATCTGCAACGACTGCCAAATTACAGCTTGCAAAACTTTTAAATTACCTTCTTGTAAAAGTGGGCGGTGCCACGCCCATTGTCCAAAATCTTACTAATTTTCTATTCTGCGTCATAACTTCAACCCACCTACCAAGTTTCATCGCTTTAACCGCCTTTGGCAATGAATTATCGCATTTTTTCTGTTTTTCGAAATTTTCGATATCGAAAAAGTGGGCGTGGTTATAGTCCGATATCGTTCATTTTAAATAGCGATCTGAGATGAGTGCTCAGGAACCTACATACCAAATTTCATAAAGATACCTCAAAATTTACTCAAGTTATCGTGTTAACGGACGGACGGACGGACGGACGGACGGACGGACATGGCTCAATCAAATTTTTTTTCGATCCTGATTATTTTGATATATGGAAGTCTATATCTATCTCGATTCCTTTATATATGTACAACCAACCGTTATCCAATCAAACTTAATATACTCTGTGAGCTCTGCTCAACTGAGTATAATAAGAAGTGCTGATGACCGTTCGATTGAAGCGCTGCACAACCGGAAGGCCAACTTCTTTTGGACGCGCTAGCCTTCTGTATTAGCGATGTGGCATTTGTTTGTTCAAAAATTATTTGCTATGTAGAATTTAATGCATGTTTTGCGCCAAATGGAGGATGTAAATTTTATGCTAACATGACAACCAACGAACAAAGCAAAAAAAATAAACGAAATTACGAGCTCTAGCGCTTAGTAAGAAGCAAAGCGCTTGGCAGTAGCTGAGTGCGCGAAATGTGATGCTATTCTTGAAATTTAGGTTCACTTTTAGTGCGGTGCAAACTCAAGTCTCACAGTAGCTGCTGCGCTACACAGATCGTCCATTGACACGATCGCAATTTGATCGCGCTTGTTTATGCGCTTTAGCGGAACTTTGCATTAGTGTTTGTGACCGGTTAAAAGAACAAAAACGGTTTGGTTAGCGTTCTGTAAGATCTTGTTCGCTTTGTTCACATAAAATTTGATTTTATTGCTTTGAGGCCACCATCATCGTTATGTACTGATAAAAACGATAGCATTGGAAATTATGTACAATTAAAATATTTATTAGTTAATTGTGAAAAATGGAAAATAACTTAACATGAAAAAAAAGACAATAGCATGAACTCTTAAGATGGACATGACTTTCACATTAATAGCGTTTATTATTACAATAATAGTAGAAAAGGCGCTTTAAAAGTACAATGACGGCATGTTGATTAGTTTTGCTTCATGAGCCGATCGTTAGAAACTGTTTTTCTTCTACAAAACCTTGTCTTTGAGATTTTGTTTTCCTGTTGGGATAGTTTAGGACTCATCGAAAATACATATGTTACGCAAAGATTAAAAGCAGCAGACATGTTTAGGGAACACCTGCGCAATATCACTTCAGCACGGAAGACCTAGCGGTGGTCGCTATAGAAAATAGACGTGCCTTATCCTAGTGTCCTAGGGAATACCTGTGCTCGACCTCAGCACGGAAGACCTATCGGTGTTCGCTATAGAAAAATAGACGTGCTTTATCCTAGTTTCCTACATATGTTCGAAGAACAAAAGGCTGGTGGACCAAGAAGAGTACAGGGGAGGGCTTTTTCATCACAGCGTATGGGAAAGGGACGATAGAAGTGAGTCCCCTTTTTTATATGCTACATAGTAGTTTTTTTTGTTTTTTTGTTATTTTTTTTTTGCGGGAGGGCTAAAAAATGCCTAATGCCCCTTAATTGCTGCCATCGCAGCAACCGTATGTCCGTAGACTAAAACATAGCCCCGTTTTGGAAACGTCGCCCACCCCGGTACCACCTTCGCATTATTTCAGGGTGGCGTTCCATATTTCTCATTTTTAAGAGCCTACTGTTGTGCCTGCGTCCATGTTCCCGCTATTTACTCTGAGTGTCGACTTAAACACCACTGCTTCGCATGCTATCACTCTCAGCATCCATCAGGTGTCTCATGACTATACATCCCATCTTGCTACTGCAGTCCAGCATTCCTTCCTGTTGCACATTTGTGATACTAAATTTCTCGTGGTAGGTTCCTCTCCAAAAACTCTTTGCAAGGTGAGTCTTTCCTCGTGAAAATGGGGGCAGTGGAACCTGAAGTGTTCTGCGTTTTCTAACTCCCTGAATGTTCAACGCCCTTTACTCGAGGCCTCCCATCGTTCTTGCCACTTAGATATTGTTTTTGTCCGTGCTCTTTTCTTGGCTTCTTCAGATGGTCGCTCGATATTAGTGTTATACAGACTGGCCATTTCGCATGCCAGTAAGTTCACAGGGATTTTCCGGGTAAGAACCAGGACCACGTCGTCGGACATCATCCGATAAGCACTTTTTAGTCTTAAATCTGCCAGTCGGTATGCTGCTTGATGGAACCGTTTTGATACGTACCACAATGGTGCTGCGTATAAAATTATTGAGCTGGTTACTGTGTGGCAATAGCTAACGGGTAGCTTCGCTCGGACCACCAATGTTAGGCATTATTCGCATAAGTGCTCCATTAACTTTGGTAACTTTCTCTCCCACCGCTCTGTAGTGCTCTTTGAAAGTTAACTTAGAATCACCGTGCACTCCTAAGTATATTAGAGCATAATTTGAGGTAATTTGATGATCCCCAACAGTTAAGACTAACTCCTTCCCCAACCGTTGGAGCTTACTAATAACACTTCTGTATTTTGGCTAGCCAACTCCAGTCCCGTTTTGGTCAGCCATTCCTTTATTGTTCCTACGACGTCATTACATAATGCTTTACGCAGATCCAGTTTCTAGGCCACTACTGCCACTGCAATATCATCAGCATATCCCACAATTTGAGTGTTTGGTGGTAGATCAATCTTTAGCACCCCATCATACATTGCATTCAAAAGCGTTGGACTGAGAACAGATCCCTGTGGGACGTCTCCAGTCATGTTGTACTCTTTTAATCCTTGATAAAGGGTAATCTACAGGGGTAGTGTTCATACATATGTTGGATCAACGTCAAGAAATGTGCACATTGAGCTCTGAGCATCCCCCCTAAGAGGATAGAAAAAGAAAAAAAATGCTCCAGCGAGACACCAAGACTGAGCAAAGCCCTATATTATGGAGAAACTGTACAGGGGCTTATAAAAAAGCACACTGGGGACTAGTCACATAGTAGTGAATGGTGTCTTTAGGCACCACTCAGCATATAGGGCATAAACACAAAGCTCGAGTAATTTTCATACCGAAAGTAGGAAGAACTACACCCGAAAGACTACAGGGTTATGAAGCATTATGCTCTTTCGCATGCTGTGAATGCTCGACAGAAACGAACTGCGTAGGCGGCTCGACAGGGGACAATTCGAACTCACGGCGCAAGCAGATGATGTTTCAGTCATATTAAGTGGCAGATGTCTACCAAAAATAAGCTTTTGCATGGATCTTTTAGGATGTACTTGCTTGGGCACCGAGAGTTGGGTTAATTACAAACGTGGATAAAACCGATGAAGTAATATTACAAGGAAATAAAAGGTCTTTAACTGGATTTAATTCAAGATTGGGGGGTAACCCTACAAGAAAACTGCAGCTCAAAAGAACTAGGAATTATAATACATAATAAGTTTTCGTGGGAACTTCATGGGAAGGAGAGCGCGAGGGAAGCCTCCGTGGTATTGTATGTAATCAAGAGGGTGCTAAGATGCACGTGGAGCATATCGCCCAAATTCTGTCCTTGAGTATTTGCGGCATTTGTCAAGCTCCTACTTTACCTTGTAGTCCTAGTTTGCTGGACAGAGAGATTATCAATTATTAGCATAATGGGAGCCTTGTAAACTACCCCGTCAGCAGAATTGCATGCCATTCTACACATCCCACTTTAAGACCTAATGGCAGAAAATATAGCATTAAAAACTGTAAAAACGCTTAACAAACTACATGTTTCCGTGCCTGAGTTTCGACAGAGACCTTAAGGATACAATAGAGTTGGAGGGTTGGCGAAGACTCTGGAAATTGCAGAACATACTACACACGTCCATACCATTGGCTCTAGATTAACGGAAGGCGTCGATTCTGCTGTTTCCTATGTCGATTCAGAAATAAGTAAATTCTATAGGTTGCCAGATCATTCCAGTGTCTTTTAGGCAGAAATCGCAGTCGCAGGGTAAGGAGCGAGAGTTCTGAAGAAGCGTGCTTTAGCGTCAGTCGCGTCAATATATACATATGTACATTGACATTCAGGCGGCTATCAAGGAAATGATATCACACAGTACTTCATCCAGCAGTGTCCTAGAAAACTAAAAAGCATTGGAGGGACTCCATTCAGGCCAGACCATACATCTGTACTGGGTTCTTGCTCATAAAAAGATAGAAGGTAAATAAAAAGCCGATAAGTTGGCAAAGGACCGTACTCGCTGAATCGGCGCAAGACCTCCTATACGTTTAGGTGAAATCAAAAGGAGACAGGAGGTGTATATGATCCCTTAAGCTGGAAAGGCGTGGACTGAAGCGCGAGGCTATAAAATTTCCGATCATGTGCAAATCCTACGACGTTAAGCTGGCGGTAGAGCGCACGGCATAAACTATGCTAGGCGAGAATTTTTTCCATATATTTTAAAAGTCTCAAATGTTTTTGACAATGTGACATCTTTAAGAATTTTCCATACGAAATAATTTTAATAGATTTCTATTTAATATTAAAGCAGCGCTTCTTGCTTCCACTCTGTCGTCAGCCTAAGACTCAAAAAGCTGCTCGTATCTCTAAAAAGAGAACACTCACAGGGGTCATACCAACTAGATACTGATATCTGGTGTCTTAAATTGATAGGTTAGGCCTCGTCAGCAACAGCATATGTTGGAAGTGCGAGCGGAGAAAGAAAAGGCCGAGTACTTTCTGTATTTGTATTTGCGCTCGCGAGATTAAGGTTCCCGCTATTAAAGGTGGCAGAATTTGCTAGATCTCGAGGAATCAACTAAGCTAGGTTCTATAAAACAAGTATTTGCCAAGAGGATGGGGTTATTCTATAACATAGGTCTTGATACCTTATTTTGCTTCTTCCGTTTGGTCGTCGAACAAAATCTACTAACACTATGGACACAAGTACTCTATGTCAGGTCTTTATTGACTGGCCAGTTGAACCCTACCTAGTCCAATGATCACATACTTTGAACTCTTTTGTAACTTCCTTTCCAACTCAATTTGGAGCTAAAGAGACATTTTGCCTTTCTCATGAACAAAATCAGCTAAGTATTTGTAAAATTTACGTCAAATCCATTCGGGCCTCCCTTTCAGCATGCATCAATTACGTCATAAACAAAAGGCCAACTTGCCACAGCAGTCCAACAATCTATTTGTCCACACATTCGGGGAACTAAATTCCAAATGGAAGGCCTCTCTCCAAAAACTCTGTGAACAAAGAGTCTGCCGACGTGAAAACGAGGGCACACCCATTTTCATTCTGAGAATTCTCTATGACGGCGACCACCTCTGAAACACGTTCAATAGGTGTCTCTCCCAAAAGAATGTTGAGCACGACGAAAATAGGCATTGTTCCTTATGTAATAGCCAATAGTCTAGTCAAATGTCTAGAGTTTAGATTAGGGATTAAAGAATAGAGGTTTATTGGATGGTACTCTTTGGCTCCTGAGTGGTTTAATTTATGGTTGTAGGGCCATAGCGCCCACAAATTTGCGTGGCCCAACAATCGCCGCATCTACACATCCCTAGAATTAAGTCTCCATCAAAGCCTTCACAGTTTCTATGACCCATCAGACTTCTTTAGACTATCTACTTGGCAATGCTTTTGATTCGAATAATATTTTGCAATTGTATGTGTAGATGAGGTACTATAAACTGGAGAACTGCTTCAGCGATGTTATACCTTCAATAAGTTGGTAGCAAAAGTTGTGGTGTGCGAAATTTACGTATTTCATAACTTTGTCCGAATTACCGAATTTAATACCGCTTCATTTTACTTAAAGGGAATTAGTGTTCTAAAAGTTTATTCTTGGAGTTCTCGCGAGCACCAGGGCCAAAAAGGCCCCATTGTGATACCACGTGGATCTCTCCTCTACTCAAACCAACAGGTCGATTCAGTAAGTGTCACGAATTTCTTAGATTTCAACTTAGCGCGATGACAAAGATCGTCAAAAAAGGAAGATCCCAGAGATTTCTTCCTCTTGCGCCAAAGCGCAGGACAATCGCAAAGAAAATGGTGAACTAATGCCATTTCTTCCTCGCCTTTGCAGCTCCCGCAAAAATCATTTTAGGGAGCACCCAGCGGTTGTGCATACTTCCCGATTGCTATGTGGCCGGTTACAAGTCCAACCACCAAATATATGTCTTCCCTTCCAAGAAGAGGGAGACTTCTTGTGGGTCTCGAGTCGCATTCACGCCACACGAGCTTAGTGTGGTAGCAGGATTCGAAATTGCTCCATTTCACACCCGCATTCCTAAGGAAAATACCTTAAAAATTAGGCTTACAGGTAGCGAGCGGCATGCTCAATCTCTTCCAGGACGACGAAAGTGGAACGGATGTGCCCCCTCTTGCAAGTTCATCAGTAACGGCTCTTTTTGGAGTTGATGTATGGAAAAGTCTTACCCTCACACTGCTGATACAAATGTAACTGAAGTCCAACGTATGTACATACATTCCGACAGGAGGAAGTATGGCTTAAGCATTTCCCTAACATTCACATTAAAGGAATTTCCATTTGACTTATCAAAAAGTCATTACGAACTATGGGATTACCTTTTCTAGCAGACGAAAAAATTAATGTGTAAACAGACATATGAACTCATAAGCCCACATATGGAGCTTAGAAGTCAAAACTATCTGTGAGAAGCTCACACACAGCGCGTTTTCATATGCAATTTATCTTTTGTTTTTGTGGTTGTTGCATTTTTAAGCACTCATCATTGAACAATAATGGGCGCAGTCATATCAAAACAAATATATGTACATATCTACAATAATTTCTATACATGCATAGTGGTGGTATGGTTTCAGCTTAAACCTCACCTCACCTATACACATGCACGTATGGTACTTGCGCTTGTACTGCCAACGGTCAAGCGTGTTTGGTGTCGCTGCTAATGTCATTGCCATCGCCATCGTTGTTCCTGTCTCTGTCGTTGTTGTCGACAATTATTGACAACACAATGGCTTGAATGTAATTAATCCTGACATAATCTGAGCAGATAATTTCCTACTATTTTTGGTGCGTGCCTGACTGCCCTGCCAGCCATCCTACAATCAGCCGACCGATTTGCTGACTGCCGACTACAAGGGTTTAACTGTTTTTGTGATTCCTATAAGCCAAACAACCAACCAACTAAACAACCATCTATCCGCTATGGTCACTGTCACGGTCATATCGTCGGCCATTTATGTTAGCCGCCGCGCTTTGCCGCTGTCAAATGAATAGACAGTGTGACAACGCTTTGCCAAGCTTAGCTATGATCTTACTAAATATGTTTTCGTAGTATCTAACTTATCACATGTTTGTACGTGTGTTATTATGAGTGTGTAGCTGTGCAAATTTATGCAGTTGATATGTCATTTATGCTGACCCTTTTGGTCAACATATCATTTTATGCATATCGATCTCGCTACTTTAGGTCGTTGGTAGTTTAGTCATGGATTTCGACAGAAGACATTTTTTTCTGAGAAAGAGAAATACAACAGGCACTTATTTTTGCAAAAGGCATTTGAAGCTCCCTTTACTCTGACAGTCAGGCTGCACTAAAAGCGCTTGCATCAGGTACATGTAAGTCCAGGACAGTAGAGAAGTGCCGCAAATCTCTTAACGTGGTCGCCGAGCACACTTCTCTCAGTCTGGTATGGGTGCCTGAACACTCGGGTGGTATGGGCAATGAGATGGCTGACGAACTTGCAACAGGGGGCACATCCGTTCCGCTTTCGTCATCCTGGAAGAGATTGAGCATGCCGCTCGCTACCTGTAAGCTCACTTTTTAAGGGATTTTTCTTAGGGAAGCGGGTGTGAGATGGAGCAATCTCGAATCTTGTTACGACACTAAGCTCATGTGGCTGAATGCGACTCGAGACACACAAGAAGTCTCCTTCTTCTTGGTAGGGAGGACATATCTCTGGTGGTTGGACTTATAACCGGCCACATAGCAATCGGGAAGCGTGTACAACCGCTGGGTGCTCCCTATAATGATTACTGCAGGAGCTGCAAAGACGAGGAGGAAATAGCAACAGTTCACCATTTTCTGTGTGATTGTCCTGCGCTTTGGCGGAAGAGGAAGAAATATCTGGGATCTTTGACGATCTTTGTCATCTGGCTAAGTTGAAATCTAAGAAATTCCTGTCACTTGCTGAATCAACCTGTTGGTTTGAGAAGAGGAGAGATCTACGTGGTATCGCAATGGGGCGTTTTTGGCCCTGGTGATAGCAAGAACTCCAAGAATAAACTTTTTCAACATTATTGCACTTTAAGTAAAATGAAGCGGTATTAAATTCGGAAATTCGGACAAACTTATGAAATACGTAAATTTTGCACACCACAACTTTTGCTACCAACTTATTGAAGGTATAACATCGCTGAAGCAGTTCTCGAGTTTATAGTACCTCATCTACACATACAATTGCAAAATATTATTCAAATCAAAAGCATTGCCAAGTACATAGTTTAAAGAAGTCCGATTGTTCATAGAAACTGTGAAGGCTTTGATGGAGACTTACTTTTAGGGATGTGTAGGTGCGGCGATTGTTGGACCACGCAAATTTGTGGGGCGCTATGGCCCTACAACCATAAATTAAACCACTCAGGAGCCAAAGAGTACCATCCAATAAACCTCTATTCTTTAATCCTAAAAACATTAGACATTTGACTAGACTATTGGCTATTACATAGGGAACAATGCCTATTTTCGTCGTGTCGTGCTCAACATGCATTTGGGAGAAACACCTATAAATTTTACAAATACTGAGCACATTTTGTTCATGAGAAAAGCTAAATGTTTATTTCACTCCAAATTAAATTGAAAAGGAAGTTGCACGAGAGGTCAAAGTAGCTCTGACAAACTGCAAGAGATCTTTTGGAGGAGTTACAACACTCACTATATATCATCTATGGAACAATGTCCACCTGATACCTAGGCCAGCAGTCAGCAGAAAGTTAGGAAGTTGTAAACGCTGTTTTTTTTTTTGTTAATATCTATTGCAGTGAGCCCCGCAACTCAAGAAGGATTATATGCCAATTTAGTTTGTTACTTCTGCATGTGTTTGTGCAGGGTTTTGCTGCCTTTGACTGAGAAAATCTTACATGTAGAAATAAGCCGACGACGGGCGCGCTACGATACTAGATGTCTTGGCAGCAGGACAATTAATTGGTGATCGAATAAGCCTATCGTCTGGCATGGATTATGTTACGGCAGATTTTTGCTTCCAACTATAAAAGATAAGTTATCCTTGGAGCGAGGAATGGTCGGAGAGTCTGAAAATTGGTAGAGATATTACAATCTACATAGGCGGTTTAAGAATCTTAATGCATATGCGTGACGGTCAGCATTGTCTACTTCCCAACTCTTGCAGTGTCCTCCAGATATGATTATCCAGGACAGTACGGCCTCAGAAACCCACTTATCGACATTTGTTGACAGACAATCTTCCTAATAAGCTTTAGTTATTCAACTTGATGAAATCGTATTTTTTACCAAGTTGTCGTTCCTTGCTGGCGTCACTGGGTATAGAAATAAAAGTGTTACACACACACCTCCGAACGACAAAAATCCTAATTTTGAGCTAAAGTCCTTAAAATTTTCGGCAAAAGTAATTTGCCTAGTTCGCATAAAAGAAAACTATTTAATCGGTAATCATGTAAATTAAATACATTTTGTAACAAACCTTAAAAATTTCTTAATTCTACTGAACCTTTTGTTAAGTTTCGAAACGCTGAATTTTCGCAGTCAGCCTTCTCGATTAAGCCTCGATGCTTGGTTACATCTCTCATATAGAAGACCCGGCAGACGTTCTGCCCTAAATTTGGCCTATCTGCGCACATTTTAACAAGCTTTTTCCATCTGACTCTGCCCTCCCCCTCTTCACTTTTTCCTAATCCTTTTATCCACTCCTCCCTCCGTCTTTTTCGCTTCATCTATCTCCATCTTCGTCTCATTCTATCTCTTTCTTAATCTCCTTCTCTCTTTTCTCTTCTCTCAATTTCTTCTCATTCTTCTGCATCCCTTATTACCCGTCCAAGAGGGTGGTATTTATTTTATTCCAGTCCCAGTCCCACTCCGAGTCTCAGTCCCAGCCCCACTCTGAGTCTCAGTCCCAGTCCTAGTCCTAATCGCAGTCCCAGTCCGTCTCTGGATAATATTACTCTGTACTAAAGCACTCATCAACAGCTTTCATTTGATATCCGTATTGTATAAACACTGTCTAAGCATTCACTGGCCCACGTTTTGGCCTATATCTCGAGACCCAGGGGTATGAAAATTACCCTCTACAGAACTAAAGACTTGCCTGAATTAAAAAAAAATGTCATAGTAACTCTAAATCCCGGGCCCCTTCAGAACTTCTGGATATTTTTTTTCCAGTGCTGGATTCACCGTGCAATTCCCGACATAAAGGTCCGACGCCTGTCTATGGAGTTCACCAAGGACCTGCTTGTGTTTTTTCGCTTCATACGGCTGGGTTCTCAGGTGCCGTATTTCCTCAAAATGCTTACGGAAATGACTCCTTAGGCCCCTAGGCGGTGCTGGTTCGTCAATCAGATGTCTGTTGGGATGCCCAGGTTTCTGGGTATTCAACAGAAACTGTTTGGTCAGCATCTCATTTCTCTCCCTGATGGGGAGTATTCTCGCCTCATTATGCAGATAGTGTTCTGGGGACATAAGAAGACAGCCCGTGGCGATTCTGAGAGCAGTATTTTGGCAGGCCTGTAGTTTCTTCCAGTGGGTAGTTTTTAGGCTTGGCGACCATATGGGTGACGCGTAGCACGTAATCGGCTGGCTAATTGCTTTGTATGTGGTCATGAGCGTTTCTTTATCTTTTCCCCAGGTACTGCCAGCAAGGGATTTGAGGATTTTATTACGGCTCTGAATTCTCGGAACAATTGCAGTTGCGTGCGCACCAAAATGTAGATCCTGATCAAACGTCACACCCAAGATTTTGGGGTGTAGGACAGTCGGTAGCGTAGTGCCATCGACGTGGATGTTCAATATGGTCGACATTTGGGGCGTGCATGTTGTAAATAAGGTCGCGGAAGATTTAGTCGGTGACAATGCCAGGTTTCGCGAGGCAAAAAAAGTGGAGAGGTCAGGGAGATAGCCGCTTATTTTATTGCATAGCTCATCGATCTCTGGGCCTGGGCGTGTGGCCATTATTGTGCAGTCATCGGCGTAGGAAACGATTGTGACTCCTTCCGGTGGTGAAGGTAGCTTAGATATGTAGAAATTAAACAAAAGTGGGGATAGGACACCACCCTGTGGCACCCCTTGTTTAATTCCCCTTGGTTTTGATGTTTTGTTTCTGAATTGCACCGATGCCTGCCGACCACCCAGATAATTTGCGGTCCACCTTTTAAGACATGGGGGAAGGGTAGACCCTTCCAGGTCTTGCAGTAATGAGCCATGGTTGACCGTATCAAAGGCTTTTGATAGGTCTAGCGCTACGAGTACTGTTCTATGGTGGGGGTATTGATTCAAACCGCAATTTATCTGGGTGCTAATGACATTTAGCGCGGAGGTAGTGCTATAGAGTTTTCTGAAGCCATGCTGATGAGGGGCTAGCTGCAAATGTGCTTGGAAATAAGGGAGCAAAATGGCTTCAAGCGTCTTTGCCACTGGCGATAGGAGAGATATCGGACGATATGATTCACCTACGTTAGCTGGTGTCCCAGGCTTTAGTAGCGGGACCACCTTGGCCATTTTCCATTTCTCGGGTATGGCAAAGGTGGAGAGAGACAGGTTGAAGACATGCGTTAAATATTTGAAACCCTCTTTCCTTAGGTTTTTAAGCATCGGCATGGCTATGCCGTCTGGGCCCACTGCTTTGGATGGTTTAGCGCGACCAATGGCGTCCTCAACCTCTCTAGCGGTGATGGTGATTGGTGACGCGCTGAATTTGTGTTTATGTGCGTGTCTATTGGCTCTCCGTCTATCTTTGTCGACCGTAGGATGCATTATATATTGTCGGCGGAAAGCGCTTGCGCATTTTTCCGCATCCGAAAGCACCTTATCGCCAAAGGCGATGGAAACTTTGTCTTTGTGCTTAGTTGGATTCGATAGGGACTTTACGGTGGACCAAAGTTTACCTACACCGGTAGAGAGGTTACAACCTCTTAGGTGCTCTTCCCATTTCGCCCGCTTGTGTTCGTCCACAAGCAATCTGATGCGTTGGTTTATATCCCTTATTTGGGGGTCGCCTGGATCAAGCTGTCTTATAAGGTCGCGTTCCCTCGCTAATCTCGCGGCCTCCGCCGGAAAGTGGGCCGGATTTCGGGAATTCTCCCGGCGGGAATGAAATGTGCTGAGGCGGATTCAATGACCTTACGGAAGGCACGCTCCCCTTGGCGGGCATCAGTCGGGATAGGGAGGGCAGCAAAGCTGCTGTCTGTTGCAGATTTATATTCTTCCCACTTTCCTTTTTTGAAGTTTATGAAAGTGCGTTTTTCGGTGACGATGAAGTCGGCGGTACGCTCGAACGAAATAAGTATGGGCAGGTGGTCGGATGCCAATGTTACCATCGGCTGCCAGTTGACGCAGTTTACGAGTTCTGCGCTCACGATTGAGATATCTGGCGAGCTATGACAGCTTCCTACCATACGTGTGGGGGTATCTCCGTTTATTGTGCAGAACGTCGTTTCTTCTATTTGATCCGCCAACATCTCACCCCTACTGTCCGCCCGCAAGTTTGAATGCCATAGGTGGTGATGGGCATTGGAATCGCCTTAGATAATGCGATTGTTGCCAGTGAGTAAGGCCTCGATTTTAGGGTGGTATCCACTGGGGCAACAGGTGACAGGAGGGATGTAGATGTTGATGATTTCTAGATTTGCATCGCCTGACCGGACAGATAGGCCTTGACGTTCTAAGACATTGTCCCTGCGGTCGATGCCAGGATCAAATATATGATATTGCACAGAGTGGTGTATAATAAATGAGAGGCCGCCTCCATTTCCGCTCTCGCGGTCCTTCCTGCGGACATTATACTCAGAGCAGGTCTGCAATGCAGATCTTGCTGTGAGTTTAGTCTCTTGAATCGCAGCAATGCGGATGTTGTGCCGCTTCATGAAATCGACTATCTCCGTAATCTTCCAAGTTAGTCCATTACAGTTTAACTGCAGAATTCTGAAGTGCATGAGGGTGACGCCGTCACTCTAGGGGTAAGTGACGGGTGACTACGCCTAGGTTGTGGAAGGTCAGGACGCAATTGCTGTTGTGGCCTTGGGACTGGGCGCCCTTGGGCAAGCATTGGGGTACCCGGATGATTTGGGTTTGCGACCTGGCAACATGGCGCGATGAAACCCGCCGAGGGGTTGCCGTCGCGGAGACCAGAACATCTAGGAAAGTGGCACCACCCAAGGCAGGAGCTGCATTGAGCGGATGTCGCAAACCTATATATTCTGTGCTGGCAGACGGTGCAAACGTAGGTAGGGACTAAGAGTCTGTTTCCCTGACCTGCACGATTGCTGCCAGAAAAGAGGGGGGGGGGGGGGGGGGAGAAGAAGACGGGGGCAGGGGCTGATGCTCAGTATTGCTACCAGCTCTACTACGAAGGTAGTAGTTATGAGTGGTATCTGCTGTTTGAGTTGTTGGCGCCGTGGGGCGCGAGCAGCAGCGGGTACTTGTTGTGGCTTTCTGTGCAGCGAGGCTGCTGGAAGGTAGTGGAGGGGCGCTTAGGCGTAGACTACGGGACGCCCTTGGGCGTGAGCAGCAAGGAGCCACAAAAGATTTATAAAAGTTACGTGGACGTCGGGTTTTGGGATCAAGCCCAGAACAACCTGTCCGATGCAACCATCCCTTGCATGAGACACACTGAACAGAGTATGACCGTCCGAAAAAGATTCCTTTCTGGCAAATGCAGCAAAACCATTTCTCAGGACCGGGGTCAGGAGACGGACCCGGCTTGGGTTCGATACCTTCCCGGAGTAAGAGAATATGTAGCAGCCCTGCTGCAAGGAGCTGCTGGGAGGATGACAATTTGTGGGAGGGACGAAACAAATTAAATGGGGTCACACTGAAATGACAGTCCTTGGTCGGGAAAAATCCCGAGTCGCTCCGGTACATAGAACCGACTGCCTTGGGAAGCGTTGGCTTGCTGTTGCTTTTGTGCAGCATCATAAAAATCGTATAATCAAATTATAAAAGCATTCTGTGATAAAATCAAAATCAAACAAACCCTACGCTGAAGCTGAAATATCTTTACATGACTTATAAGGGCAAGCTGACTTGTATTGCATTGCATTTGACAAGTTGCGAAGTAAATACTAATTCACATACACACCAACAATAATAAAATTTGTAAATATTATAGTATTTCAAATTAGTACAAATATGAGCACAAAATACAATGTACTTCCTACAATCCTAGTACAAGTATCATCTAGTAAATAGAGGTTCTGTGCTGCTGATAAGCGCATTTGTGCCTATGAATTGGCTGGCAACATGAACAACATGACAGGAAATTGGGAGCAGCTGAATGAATGCAACAAATGGAATATTGGCTTTTATGTTCAATTATCGAAACAAGCAACCGATAATGGGAAAGTAGTTACCCACACACATACATAGTATGAGGATGGGTATGGGAAGCATTTTGAGCGGATTTTGTGGTATTTTTGTGATTCATAGATACAATGATAAAGTTTAGTCTAGACAACCACAAGCGGGAGAAATGTGAGAAACACTTAAAGAAATGCAAATTTCCTATAGTATGGAGTTATTTTATAACAAAGGTACTAGTTTTTGACAGGAGTTTTCAGTATCGTCGTTAAGCACACTTCTGGTAACACCTTGGGAGCATTCCGTCTATGTGAGGTCCTTCAGATCGTAATGATTGATCTACCAGAAAATACGCAAATTGCGGAATATTTTGATGGTATTGCAGTAATAGTAGTGGCCTAGAAACTGGACCTGCTTCAAGCATTATGTAATGGCGCCGTAGGAAGAATAAAGGAATGGCTGACCAATATGGGACTGGAGTTGGCTAGCCAAAGGAATGAAGTGGTATTAGTAAGCTCTAAACGGTCGCCGAACGAGTTAGTCTTAACTGTTAACGGTCATCAAATCACCTCACCAAAGGGTGCTCTAAAATATTTTGGGGAGGAATCTACCTTTCAAATGTGCAACAGGAAAGAATGCTGGACTGCAGTGAGAAAAATGGCATTTATAGTCATGATACGCCTGATGCATGCTGAGACGGAGCGCAAAGAAATGCGCAGGCGAAGCAATGGCGAATATATCGACACTCAGAGCAAATAGCGGGAACGTGGACGCAGGGACAATAGCAGGCAAATGATAAATATGGAACGCCATCCTGAAGTAATTCGAAAGTGGTACCGGGATGAGCGACGGTTCCAAAATGGGACTGTTTTCATTAAACGGTTTTATTTAGGTTGACTTGAAAGCCTGGCTGGTTGGCTGGTTGGATGGCTGGCGCGAATTTTGTAATTGAAATTAAAGTAACTTCCCGATAAGATACAAGCTTGAAACTTGAAATATAGTTCAGAAGCCGATGACAATGCAATAATAAGACAAAATCGCCGCTAGGTGGCGCAAGAATCGAGATATTCACAAAAATCATATTTGTGGTCCGATTTGGTTCTTATTTGGAACACATAATACATACAAGAGTAGAAAGCGAACTATGAAAAAATCGCCGCTAGGTGGCGCAAAAATCGATATATTCAAAAAATCGTATTTGTGGTCCTATTTGTCCATATTTGGAACACATAATACATACAAGGGTAGAAAGCGACCTATGATGCCCGATTTGGCTCATATTTGGATCAAATATTGCATACAGTCCGGCAGAAGTGACATCAAAATATTTTGGAGTTGGGGGAGGGACAAGCATACGTGGCGCAGAGTCGAGTAAAGTCTTTGGAAGGATTATGTATTGAGGACTTAGATTGTAACAAATTGTCAGGAAAGAGTCCTTGTAATAATGAGTCACTAAATGAACTAAAAGAATGAGAAATAATAGGAAATTAAATAAAGACTAAAAACTTGAAAATAAAATAATTAAAAAAAATTGTTTAATTTAAACGGTTTTATTGAAAAAATTATTTACATGAAGTAATAATAATACTAAAAGCTAGAAAATAATTAGGTAGGTCCTAGGTACGAGTCACCACACTCCTCATCAAACTAGGGCGTTGATCAGGCAATTAAATAAAGCGTTGGAAGCGTCAAATTTCTATTGATAGTCATAAGTAAAACCAACTGAACCCTAATCAGGTAATGCTACCCCTAACATTTTTAGAAATTTCACGCGCCCAATGGTTTTATTTAATTGTCTGATCAACGCCCTAGATTGATGAGGAGTGTGATGACTAGTACCTAGGACCTACCTAATTATTTTCTAGCTTTTATTTTATTATTTTCGAGCTCTTAGGTCGATAGTATTCAATAAAACTGTTTAACTTAAGAATTGTTTTTTAATTATTTTTTTAGTCTGCGGACACGCGGTTGCTGCGATAGCACCAATTATGGTGCATTAGGCACTTTTAAGCCCTCCCGCCAAAAAAAAGGTCCTTCAACAGCATTATTTTTATTTTTAATGTATTTAATTTCAACTAAAATGCCTCTTCTAATTTCATATTTGGTCCGTGAGCGATAAAAATCATGAATATTTTAATTAAAATTAAAAACATCAAATACAGGATTGTAGTAATTATAGTAAAATCAGCTATCGGCGCTCATTATCAAGAAATAAGTATATGTGCAAATAGTTAGTTTTTTATACAGAGCAGTTTGCATATATGTAAGTTTTTATCTATGCCATAAATTTACAAAACACTCATATTTCTATACGATCAACCATTTTAATACATTTTTATATAAATAAACTCTTCACTTACAACGATTTTCCTGAGCAATTTATAGTCATACGCAACTTTAGTTCACCTGCAGTTCAACAATTGGAGTGCAAAAAAGAAAAAAAAAAAAAACAAAACAAAAAATATTATTCGCACATTAGTAAATAAATGCTCTCACGCTAGTGAGCTGGTGGCATTGCTGACCGCTGCTGCTGACTACTCCATAAGCCATTGATACGTTCGCTAACTTGGTTAACTGCATGGCTGTCTGTTTGTCTGTATATGTGCTTGCTTACCATCTGCCTTATAGAGTTGCTTTGGGGTCACCAAAAATGGCAAACCAAGCCATATTAATATCTTTGGTTAAATGTGCGCTCACTGCCACTTGAATTTATACAACAACAACCAGCAGCATCAGCTGTAGCATTTCATATTATCTGCGCAAACCATTTATGGCAACCAAAAAAAAAATCAAAGATGTACGCATCGAGCGCAAAAATACCAAAAAAAAGTGTAAAGTGTGTAAATTGAGGTGCTTCGTCATGTGCTGCGCTGGCAAAGCAGTAAACGAACTAACCAACCAAATATACCAATAAGGCAACCCAAATGTGCTACGTTGCCATGTTGGGCGCCGTTTTGCCTCGATCATTGCCATTGGCAATGGATTTCATTTGGCGGGTATTAAGTTGCATTGACAATACGCTGTAATTTAGTTGCTAACAATAACAACAATTGTTTGTATATCTACTTACCAACGACAGTGCACTGTGGGGTAGGATGCTTCATTCCATGTAGAAAATATGGGTTAATTGAATCGAAATGCAACCTCTTCTAAAAAAGCACAACTTGAAAAAGATATGAGTGAAGACGCGTTGCTTAAAACTGAACCGAACGAAACTTTAAAACTTAAGCCGGTGTGATATAAGGTCAACGGCCATAAGTTCAACTGATGATCGCTTGATGACCATAAGGTCAATTGGCCTTAGGCCCACTTAAAATATTCACAGGATTAATTGACTTTATATCATTTTTCATATCAACTTAATGGCCATTTAGGAAATATGGGTTTGACCTAAAGACCATTTCGGGAAAAACGACATAATCCGATTCAACAAGGAAAAGAAAGCAGCATTGAAGGGAAGAAGCGCCGTGGGCAAAAATTTGGTAAAAAGAATCGCGCGGTAAATATCCTAATACGTGGAGGTGCGAAAGAAAATAATTGACTTTATGGAAACTTGAGAAAAGATGAGGTGCGAAGGAAAATAATTGACTTTATGGAAACTTGAGAAAAGATGAGTTGACTTTATGACCATATCGGAAAAATGGAATGACCATTATGTCAAATATCGTTAAAATTTTAACAATTTGAAAAGGAGGGGTGATATAAAGCCAACCGCCATGACGAAAATGGTATTTATGAACTCTTCATATGGCCACAAAGACAATTGAGGTTATTACCATATGACATGGTCACAGCGTTAAATTTGAAATGTTTATACTCTCAACGATATTGACTTTATGACCATCAAGTTTTTCCTAAATGGTCGTAAAGAAAACGCATTTTTATAAAGTGATCATAAGTTTAACTATTTTCTTTTCGAAACTCCACGTTTTAAAATTTTGTTCTGTCGAAACTATTTTTTTTTTTATAATACGATGCTCTTTTTCGCATATTTTTTCGTCCGCCCGTTCACATGATAACTTCAGCAAAAATGGAGATATATTTACGAAATTTAGTATGCTGGCTTATCTGAACACAGAATGGATTGGCATTGAAAATGGACGAACTCTAAGGATAACCACGCCCAATTTTTCGATATCGAAATTTTCGAAAAATGAAAAAAATGCGATAAATCCTTACATAAGATCGATAAAGTAATGCAACTTGATACGTGGGTTGACTTTATGACAAGAAATAAAAATTTAGAAACATTTCGAGGAATGGGATTGGCACCGCCCACTTTTTGAAGACGAAAATTTAAAAGTTTTTCAGGCCGTTAATCAAAAGGCGTTGAAGATATGATGTTGATATTTGGCATTTGGGTATATAAACTTTTGAAAACTTATAAAATCAATTGGTCACACCGCGTACTTTAAAAAAAATGTATATCGAAATTTTCAAAAATCTAAAAATAAGTACAATCATTTATTACCACAACCGATAAAGTGAGAAGACTTTAAACGTATGTTGACTTCATGGACAAAAATTGAAATTTGGTTAAATTTTGAAAAATGGGCGTGCCACCGCCAACATTGAAAGCCAGAGAAGTTAAAAATTTCGCAAGCCATATATAAATACAAAGTCAAGAAATCATGTTGAAATTTGCATGGTAGTTGTCCGTGCTATTATATGTATATGCACCTTGTGAAAATTTTCATAGTTGGTTGACGACCTTACTTACTTACTTAATTGGCGCTTAACCGTCTAAACGGTTATGGCCGTCCAACAAGGCGCGCCAGTCGCTCCTTCGCTCCGCCAACCGGCGCCAATTGGTCACACCAAGGGAGTTTAAACCGTTTTCCACCTGGTCCTTCCAACGGAGTGGGGGCCGCCCTCTACCTCTGCTTCCATAGGCGGGTTCCGATAGAAACACTTTCTTGGCCGGAGCATCATCTTTCATTCGCATAACATGGCCTAGCCAGCGCAGCCGCTGCGTTTTAATTCGCTGGACTATGTTGACGTCTGCGTATAGCTCGTACAGCTCATCATTAAATCTTCTTCGGTACTCGCCATCGCCAACGCGTAGAGGTCCAAAAATCTTTCGAAGAACTTTTCTCTCGAACACTCCCAAAGCCGCTTCATCTGCTGTTGTCATGGTCCATGCTTCTGCCCCATATAGCAGGACGGGTACGATAAGTGACTTGTAGAGTATGATTTTCGTTCGCCGAGAGAGGACTTTACTTTTCAATTGCCTACCTAGTCCAAAGTAGCATTTAGTGGCAAGATTGACTCTTCGCTGGATTTCAGTGCTGATGTTGTTGCTAATGTTGATGCTGGTTCCCAAATAAACGAAGTCTTTTACTATTTCGAAATTATGGCTGCCAACAGTAGCGTGGTTGCCAAGGCGCATATGCGCTGACTCTTTCCTCGATGACAGCAGGTACTTCGTTTTGTCCTCATTCACCATCAAACCCATCTTTACCGCTTCTTTTTCCAGCTTGGAGTAAGCAGAACTAACAGCGCGGGTGTTTAGGCCGATGGTTGATGACCATGGCCCCTTTTTTTCGAAGTTCTATGGCAACAAAAATTCATTAACTTTGAGGTATATAACAAGATTTTACTGATAATTCACCTCAGTAGTAGTCTAGTGTAGCAAACTATGTTAGTGTTTGCGATCCTTTTTTTCCGGGAAGTAGACCAGAGACGGGCTGGGACTGGGATTAGGACTAGAACTGGGACTGAGACTCGGTGTGGGACTGGGACTCGGAATGGGACTTGAACAAAATACATACCACCCTCTGGGACTGGCAATAACGGATGAAGAAAAATGCGAAGAACTTGAGAGAATAGAAAAGAGGGAAGGAGAGGGAGACTGAGAAAGATATAGAGTTAGACGAAGATAGAGATAGATGAAGCGAAAAAGACGGAGGGAGGAGTGAATAAAAGAATTAAGAAAAAGTGAATAGGGGGGGACTGCAGAGTTAGACGGAAAAACCTTATTAAAATGTATGCAGATAGACCAAATTTAGGGCAGAACACATTCAAGGGGTAGCCGGGTCCACGTTTTGGCTTATATCTCGAGACCCTAGTCACCCAGCGGTATGAAAATTACCCTCTACTAAAGCACTAATCAACAGCTTTCATTTGATATCCATATTCTATAAACTCATTCTAGGGGTACTCGGGTCAAAGTTTTGGCCTATATCTCGAGACCCTAGGCACCCAGGGGTATGAAAATTACCCTCTACTAAAGCACTCATCAACAGCTTTAATTTGTTATCCACATTCTATAAACACATTCTAGGGGTACCCGGGTCCCCGTTTTGGCCTACATCTCGAAACCCTAGGCACCCAGGGGTATGAAAATTACCCTCTACTAAAGCACTCATCAACAGCTTTAATTTGTTATCCACATTCTATAAACACATTCTAGGGGTACCCGGGTCCCCGTTTTGGCCTACATCTCGAGACCCTAGGCACCCAGGGGTATGAAAATTACCCTCTACAAAAGCACTCATCAACAGCTTTCATTTGATATCCATATTCTATAAACACATTCTAGGGGTACCCGGGTCCACGTTTTGGCCTATATCTCGAGACCCTGAGCGTCGATCCTGAATTTTCTTTGCTATGAACCTCACGGAGCCCGAAGCCTTTCCAACGAAATCGGATAGTGCGTTCTGGAGTTATAGCGTCAGGAAAGAAAACCCGACTTATTTTTATATTATAGATATTGTTCAAGTTTTGCAAGCCGTGAATCAGAAGCCGTTAGTGTTAATTTGTAGAATTGCGGTTCTTAGAATTATACATACATCAGAGTAAAAGTCGTTAACAACCACACCTATGTATGTACTTAAAAAAAAATTTGGAAGAATGTTTCAAATTTCCTTCCTAATAAAAAGGAAATCTGGTACACTCGTCAAAGAAAAAACTGTCAAAAGTCAATAACAATCGCGATTTAGAGACATCTATTCCTCGTTTTTTATTCAACTAAAATTTGTTGAACTAAAAACATATACTCAAAAAAAAAAATTAAAAAACCCTTAATAAAAAATTCAAAATTGCAAAATTCATCGGAGTTTTTTTTTAAATTAATAAAAATTGGTAAAAATGTCCACTCTTATTTTTGTGTTCGCTGCTGTAATAAACAAACCAAATTTAGATTCAGATATTGAGCCATGAGGCTATCAATTTTGTAACACCTTCTTTACGCCAAGCGCATAGGTCTCTGGTTCATATCCGGCTCGAAGGACGATGAAAAAACCTCTTGGGGCTTCGATAGCTCTCTAGTAAGTTCACAAGGGGTTTTTTGCGCTCGTTAAAAAAGTGAAAAAAGAATTTAACAATTTAATAATTTGTGTTTCAAAGCTAATTCACAATGTGTATTTCACTTACTGTGTTTAGGCTAAATTATACAAAAAATTAAAATCTTACCTATAAGGCTGATGGCTGCAGTTGTTTCGAAGGTTTCCAAAAAAGAAGTGAAAGAGCTTCTTTCTTATAAAACGCGTCCACTCCTCAATTCCGCCTAAAGCGGTTTGGAGGGGTGATTGAACGAAAATTAGTTAAATTGGAAAGTCGCGCCCCAACACACACACATACGCCTGCACAGACATATGTAGCCGTTGGTGTTAGTGCACGAAAGTAGAGATAGAAGCAAACACAGATAGTTTACATTAGGTTGGGTCACCATTGGCCGTGCTCATCCTTGGGTTTAGCTTGATGGCCTAAACAATGTTTTTTTTTGCTAGTTTTTTCCATTTTTTCAAATTGCCCACAAAATCAGCTATGTTGACCCACAGTGCAGTGCCGTATATTTGGCTGCATTCATTGCATAGTGGCATTGATAATGACCATGTTAATGATAATGAAATTTTAAAAGGTTATATTATTGTTGGCGTTTTTTTGCTTAACCTTCCTCTGCACCATCCGCTTTGCTCCTCGTAAGCACTGCTATAACAGTCCTGTGATTTTGTACAGTTGTCGCGCGATAAAATTGTTAAATGCACATTTATATGATAATTATAGCGTGATAATATTGTAGTAGCACCTTGTACGAAGTATTGCATTTTAACAAGTTACTTTTTGCTGCGTTTGTTGGTGGGAGAAAAAATTATTTTATTGAATTTGTGTGCAATCCATTAATTAGGTATTTCTGAGCTATAGCAAATGTTCTGAAAGCGATAGCTGTATAATATCTTTACATATAGATAATAAAGATTTATAAGAGCAATAAATTTTAACAACTTTTTAAATAATAGTACTTTTTAAATTTTTTTTTTATTCGTAAAAAAGAGACCAACCTTGGTAAAACGGAAAATAAGAAAATTTTGAATACCAGTCAGGACAGCATTCAAATAGGTACTACCAGCCATATAGGGATGCGTTCAAGCAAAACAAAAAAGCGGTACGGGTGGCATAAGTGGTGTCTTGGCAATCTTACTGCTCCTCAATAAAAAACACTCGGATATCCTCGAGACTGTCCCAAGACCATCACAACGCCCACTTCGTAAGGGTAGAGGACGGAGTTTGGACAAACTCGGCAGGGAACTCTCTGAAAACCCACATAGAACACACACATAAATATAGACCTCCTTGTAACCGATCACGCACCAGTATAATAACCTCTCAGCGTGATGGCTATGCCTTCAGAGGATTAACTGGATATGGTAACTGATAGAGAAAATCCGAAATTTAACAGTTTCCCCCATTCAAATCGCCTGACCCCGATGGTTTTATCTAGGTGTTGAACAGGGTCTAAGAAACTAGTATCGCCTAAACCTATATCCACACAGCTGGAAAAAATAAAAATTATCTTCCTTCCCAAAGCTGGCAGAATTACGTAGGAAAATGATAAATACTATGATCCTTTATGTTTAAGGCACTTAAGAGGCGGTTGGACACCTAAATTTGATCAATAATAACAGGGTCTTTCTGATTCTGTGGAGCAAACATTCCACTACAAATAGTATACGCTTGCTTGTAACAACATCGAAACCAGCGCTTTTGTCAATTCCCTCCAAAGGGCCGGAGTTGATAACTACATTTGTGGATATACGCAAGCAATGCTGGAATACAGAATTATTCAAGCAGACATGGGATAGGCGATGACGACCAGAAACATGGGAGGCGGAGAAGCCCAGGGTTCTAGCACTGAACGAGATACTATATAAGCTAAATAAGAACGGAATAAAGGGAGTGGCATAAGCGTACGGCCTAGTTATCGCAGTTTCGGGTTATTTGAGCTCAATATCAAGCGAAATCCTACAGACTGCGCTGATCAGGTTTCACACCTAAGCCGGAACAGCCTCAATATCAATCCAAGCAAGATAGAACTAATATCATTAAGTAAGAGATACAAGACACTTCAATTCGCAACACCCTCCCTCGATGGCATTGAACTCTACCCCTTAAAGAGATTAAAATGGCATCGAGATGGATAACAAGCTAAGCTGGGAAGTTGATATTTAGAGATGAGTGGAGAAAGCTTCTACTCGTGTAAGAAAATAGGTAGCAGGAGTAGTGGCATACGGCCAAAGCAAAAATCACCGTAATCATACGATCCATACTAATATGAGAAGGGGTAATGTAATGGCCAGCACTGGTCAAGAAACTTAACAGGCTACAGCGGGCAACATGCAAGAGCACTTATGTTTACTCCAATGGAAGCACTAGCACCAGCTGCCATTGTACCTCCATATACATCTAACAGCTATAAGTTCAGCTTTTAAACATAGAGAGTATATGAGCTGCAACCAAAAACTGTATGGTTACAGTGGTATCCTAAAAATGCCTCCTAAAATTAATGCGAAGAATACCTATCACCCACATTGCAAGTTGACAAGAGTTACAATATGAGTTTTTCGTCAAGAACGGATTGGTCAGACGAAAAAGCTTACAAAGAGGGCGCAACCTCATACTACTCTAACGGATTAAAAATGACCTGACGGTGTGGGTACAGGGGTTTTCTCCGGAAAAGCGCAAAATGCATCCATCAATCAGATTTTCAAACATATTTAGTATCTTCCAAGCAAAATTACTAAATATAGAAAGGGCCAGCCTTTTCCTGTTAAAGCAATGTGTAAGCGAAGGTGAGATACGCATATACTCGGACAGCCAAGCAGCGCTCAAATCACTACATTCACCATAAACATTCTCTAAGGCCACCGAAAACTGCGTTTTGCAAAGCAGAAAACCTCACACCCACTTGGCTACCCGGCTACAAGAATATTGACATATTGGAGGATGACACCTCTAAGGCAGTCACGATGCATCGGCTACTTTTATAAATAACGAGTTACATTCTCATAAACTTTCCGAAAACGGCGAATCGCAATCGAATACCTGCAAAATCACCAAGCAAATACTGCAAGATTACAATCAGAGAAGAAGGAAGTCTCTACTGAATATGTCAGGGAAAAATATTCAGTATCAAATCCATCATTAAAATAAAATAAATGAAAGACACGATAAACTTCGAAGTGAGTTTAGGCCGAGATTCTCTTCAAATTTGCGTCGTGTTTCTTTTTTAGTTTTTGCTGCAAATTGGCGGGACGGGACCAACATGTTTTATGTCGACTCCGAACGGCATCAGCAAGGCAGATTAGTTTTCACTGAGAAGACTTTCATGGTAGAAATACACCCGGAGTGCTTGTCAAACACTGGCGAAGTGCGACCCTGCTGAGGAAAACTTTATTCTAATTGAAAAAACTTGGTCCTAAAATTTTGATGTTGCTTTGTCCACGGCGGTCGCTATAAAAACTAAATAGTTAAACGAGTAAAGGTGTCTAAGTTCGAGTGTAACCGAACATTATATACTCAGCGTGAGCTTCAATTGTACATTTCATTACAGATAAATTACTTCTCTACATAACACGTGGCACCGCCCGTTCAAAAAAAAATGTCTCCCCATTTCCGCTTACAATAAAACTTGATAAGTGAAATATGATTGATTCAAGCCTATTTTTTGCTTTATATATAGCCTATTGTTCTAGTCTACGACCCTTTTAAACTTGTTTTATATCTAAGTTGCTGTTGTCTTTAACCGATCCCATCCAATTTTACTAAAAATATTTTGTACTATATGGAAAATTTGTGTACCCAATTTTATTACGATCCGTTAATTTTTATTCGTGCTATGCCTTCCGAAACATAGAAAATTGCTTAGTCATAAAAGGGGCGTTACCACGCCCACTTTTTTAAACTTCAATTTTTTCTTATTTATTGTTATAAATACACTTAGGAAATGCAATACCATTGATATAAAGCTCTTTTTTGCAAAGATATATCTTATTTTATTCGTCCACGACACTTTTAAAAATCTTTTATATAAAAGTGGGCGTGGTCCTTAATCGATTTCGTTAACTTCTCTTCAAAGCATTCCTTATAGCAAAGGAAACCCCCATGCCGAATTTTGTTACGATAGGTTTAACGATTTTTGATTTATAATTAATAATATTTGTAAAATTTATTTTATCACAAGTGAGCGGTGCCACGCCCATTTTAAAATTTTTTTTTCAAATTTTTAACAAGAGTCTCAATATAAGTCCACATGTCAGAGTACAACATTCTAGGTGTATTATTTACTAAATAATCATGTTTTTCGTGTTTTCCATATATTGGGCGTAATTATCATCCGATTTCGCTCATTTTCAGTACCAATTTAAGCTAAGGTAAGCTCTTGTACTACATTTGGTGAAGATATCTCAATATTTACTCAAGTTGTCGTGTTAACGGACAGACGGACGGACGGGCGGACGGAAGGACATGGATCAATCAACTTTTTTTTCGATACTGATGATTTTGATATATGTAAGTCTATATCTATCTCGATTCCTTTATAGCTGTACAACCAACCGTTACCCAATCAAAGTTAATATACTCTGTGTGCAAAGCACGTTGAGTATAAAAAAAAGCAAGTAAAAAAAAGCACCCTAATGTGCGTGAACTTAATCAAAACTTACTGAAAATTCAAGAGTCAAATTAGTTTCGTTTAAAATTCTTTGCACAAATATAAATTTAAAACACTTCGTAAGTATTATCTGAAGTGCTACATACATATATCTCTCCCTATAAATTCAATTCCAGCAACAACTATGTATAAAAACTTGACAAATCTTCACAATCATAACGCATAAAAGATTTATTATAACAACAATATAAACTGTTAGCTTTGTAAAGTGACCGTGCAGCATAAACAGCCACACATTCAACTTCCGACTTCCGGTCATCCATTGCAGCAACAAACAACAGCAAGACAACAACAAGCACACATGTCAAGGATATGCGCGTCACCCTTCTTATAAGCCACAAAGCAATACAAGCGAATGCGCGTGGAAGCTTTTTGTTATGATATTATGACAAAAGCTGGGAAATGATAAATAACTACTAGAAGAAAAAGCGGAAAAATCATAAAACCAACAAATTTGCCAAAACACAAGAAAAACAAAATCCAAAACAAAAACAGTCATAAAAGCAATATATGAACTTTTGTGCTATGAAGTAGTTGTATATTTAATTTAAGGATATAAATTCTTAACTGTGAAGCTTTTATATAGTATACCATATATTATGGTGGTTGTTATAAATTAAAATTTTTTCGAGTCTTATAACTTCGGGCGGTTATATGTTAGGCCCTGGAACATATGTATCATATATAAGCTTTGGTCAACATTTGAAGTGGGTTAGGAAGTGTCGCACTGGTGTCAGTGTTAAGACTGCCTATGTCACTGTGGACTAAATGAAATTTGGAGCCGTCGCCCATGTCGTGACCGCTTTCGCATAACTTCAAGGTGGCGTTCCAACTTTCTCAATTTTTAAGAGTCTTTTGTTGTTCCTCCGTAAAGGTATCGCTCTTTTGCTCTGGGTGTGGTTTCTTCGAAGTTACTGATTTGTTGACTTTGTTTTTGTTGTTGTTTTTGTAGCGATAAGGACACTCACTGAAAGCCTTGGGAAGTATTATAGATGTTAATTGTCCTTTGCCGGATGCAGATCCGGTACGTTTCGGTAACAAGCACCATTAAGTCACCAGCCCGACCATCTCCGGAACGATTTAGTATGACCACATGAAACCTTCAAGGCCATGCCGTCCTCCTATCCCCTAGACCCATGAAGAACTTGCCGTCGGTACGGTTAGGTGAGGTTGACAATGGGGTTTGGAGATGCTATGTATTGTGCTGACAACACCTTGAAAGGGTTGCGCTACACAACCGCTTGAATCAATTTAAAATTTTAGTCGCCTCTTACGACAGGCATACATACCGCGGGTATATTCTAAGCACCCTAATCCGCTGGGACATTTATTGACACCCTTTTGGGCCACTTATCATTTTGGGTGTCACATTGTCGACTGTGATTTGCCGCGAGCATTTGTCGGTTCTGGCTTCATCGTAAGCCTTTTCGGAAGTGCGCTCAGCATCGTCCACGTCTGCTTCGCCGTAAACGCGCTTAGGATCTTCGTCCTGCTTCATCCTGTGGAAATATTTTTTTGAAGTATCCGTGACCGGAGAGCATTTGGATAACGTAGGAAATCTCGCCAAACTTCTGGTGCTCCATATTTTAACACCTGTTATTAGCTTCGATGTGTATGCTCCCCTTTATTTGTCCCACCGCTTTTGTTATAACCAGCGGTGCCAGCATGTCTGTGCATCTCGGGCTGTTGAAAGGGTTTCTTACGTCTAATTTTGCAAGGAGCACAGCTAGTTTGGAATAAGTATTACCTCACTGTGCTATTTCTATGCTTGCAGGGCTTCTTCAACTGCATGTGAATTTTCCAGGCCTGCTGCCATTCTACTTTCTGCTTGTTCCAAGCGTCTGCTATATGTGGACTTTAGAGCCTTTCAAACAGTTTTCCGGCTTTGCTGAGCATGCACAACGGCCGGTATCCTGTTTTGACACACAATCTCTCCTTTGGACATGCGTTAAATATATTCAGTATAACTTCGCGTTTTTGCCATTTTTTAATGGCTTCTGCAGGGATGCCATCTGCCCCTGGGGCCTTATTATTTTTCAAGCTTCTTAAAGCAAGTAGTAACTTCGCTAAGGCAAATGTTGAAGGCTCTGCAAGTTTGCCTACGTGGAAGTCACTATCTTTCTTTTTTTTTTGGGGTAGGGAAATATGGCAGAGCACTTTTACTCTTTTGTCCATTTCTGCTGCTTTCTTTGCCCAAATATTTTTTAGTACAACTTTGTAACCCATGTTACAAGGGTCACTGTTGACATCTTCTCGAAACTCCTCTCATTTTTTCTTCTTTATTTTAGCGGCCTTTCTCTTTCATGTATGACTCTGCTTTGACAGTGGCTTGTCCCAAGCATCGGGTTTCCTCATTTTAGGCAAAGTATGTTTTACTGAGTGCCGGATCTGTTTATTAGTACCACCCTAATGTCGGCGGCGGCGTGGGCGGCGCGCCGGCATACGCCGGTGTTCTGACTTTAAAAAGCTTGATTTTTCAATTTAAAAATATTAAATTTGAGAAAGGTTTTGGGTAAAAGTCTAGTTGAGGGGTCGACTGCTAATACGATACCAGAAATATCGAGAGGGGTGTCAGAGGACGCGTATTGATCTCGACAACAATAATCCGAAGGCGGAAATAAAATTGTATCTCTGTTCGGAGATATTTGCAGTTGAATTTGGCGATTTTCGTGTGGTTGTTGTAATGTTGGTGTACCCACAAAACAAATTGTGAACAGAAGTGTTTTGCGCGGATATAGTTTTGGTCTCCAAACCGGTGTTGGACCCACCCAGGGTAATTTTTTATAAGCGCGGCCGAAGGACCGAAGGTCTTTTGCACAAAAATACTATGGATCCCACCCCCAGTTTCGGAGGGACCCGCGGGTAATTTTTCGGTTTTTCGTTAATATCTTTTGAACGAGTCATTTGCCACCTCCCTCAATACTTTTGGTAGCGTATTTGCAGTCGACCCCTCAGCTAGACTTTTACCAGGTTTTTTTTGTATGTATTTAAGGAAATCAACGTTTTGGCTATTTCGGAAAGATCCGGGGTTTTTGCCTTAAAATTTCACTGATCGGTTTAAAATTTTGAGGAGTAGTTCCTTGCGTAGGGATTGTGCCTCATTCGCTTACTTCTTTGGAATTGGTATTGCTGCGTTTGCTGAAATAGAGATACATAAAATGGTGACACTTTTGTCTGTATAGCTCGTGCAAAGCGTAGTTTCACCTGGGGTTAACTCCTAACAATCGTCGCGAACACAATTTCTTTAAATCATGTGCGAACAGTAGCAATCCCAACCACCAGTCGCTGCACGCTTCCTGACCCTCATACCATATGCCAGCACAGAAGCTATAGGACTTCGACTTCGAACTTATATCTTCGTCGACGTCTCCTTAGAGGCTCTAGGTGCATCTCCGAAGACTTTCTAACGGATGTTTTTGTCACGCTATGCTGCCGAGCTACACCAGAGAAACACCTTGAAATGTTAGGGAGTGACTATTCGGCCAAGTATGCTGTCCTCGAAATCATAAGCAGTCTAAGTGGATGTTATTGCATATTATCCTCGTCGCTTCTACATAATTAAAATTTTATAAGAACCCTGGATAAAATTTTTAAAATGTACACCAAATTTTGCAGACGTTTGTGTTCACAACATTGATTTCAATAGTCTTCGTTAAATCGAAACGATATTTTATAATGAAAGTCGACAGATTTTAAGTTCAAAGATGTTAACTGCTGTTTTCCGGCCTTATGATATAAAATCTCATTATGGATGACCGCGCAGCCTCAGTTTTCAGACTAGTTCGACTGTCCACTACGTTAGGGTAGTAGCACACACGGTCACTAGTTCGACTGTCTTGGGAAAGCTTTTATTTCACCACTTTGAGTGTTCTTGCGAAGGAAAAAGCCTTACCTGGTAAATATATGTGCCTACGTATTTACATTTGCAAAATCAAGGTGATTCACTCCAAGTGACTAGTTTTGGATAGGGCCGCCAACTTTATTAAATTTCAAACAGGGAGACTTGGGTGTTAAAGGATGAAGTGTGGTAATCAAAATTAACATTTCAGACACTATTGTATAGTTTCGTATATAAACAAAAGATGTTTGAATGTAAGCCCAAGTATTTTTCAAATCCTTCTCATACGTATATATATATCCTCAACTTAAGTATGAGGTAAGAAACATTTCAAAGAAATGTTTATGCCGCTAGAACCTACTAAAGGATTTTGCATCACTGGTTTCGCTTATTCTTTTAGCCAATCGCAATATAAAATTCTTTAAAAAATCGGCTCCTTTTTTGGGTAACTTGCTTTTTTTTATCAACTTGAGGACAATTTGTAAACATATTCGCCTTGGGTCATTTTATTTGAATTCATTGTTCATTATTAATTTTTTAAAAAAAATATGCAAGGCGAGCATATAAATTTATTATGTAAATTTTCTTTTACGGCCCGATTCTTAGCGCTACCGGTAAAATAGTACCCAGAACATTATATAACCGAAAATCGTTACCAGTTGTTTTATTCGGGATTCTGGCCAAAGTGGTAACGCTGTCATCACCGAAAAACTCACCAGTGTCTGTGGTGAAATTTAAAAGTTGGTTTCCTTCGCTTTACCCATGGGGGAACGATACAAGGTGGCAGCATGGGACAGCTGAATAAAAACTTTTTTTATTTAATTTGATACATCAACTTCCGGTGCAGTACGATTTTGACATTTGTCCATCGAATTTATAAAAACGAAGTACATGGAATTTTTATTTATGTTTGTAGGTATGTCACCATGCTGCCATCGTGTATGGTTCCGCTATGGCTTTACCGACGATGTGTCACTCGTAGGTACGATGTTAACGAATAAACGGGACGATGTCTATATATACATATGTGCATACATGCATACGTTTTTACATAGCTATATTGTAATATATACTGTGAAAGTACATGGAAACAAATATGTATAGCAAGAGACAACACTTTTTTACTATTATGTTTACTTATTTGCACTCACAATTCTTTATTTTTCAGTATTGCCTTTTTTCTCAACAACAGCTTTTGTGTGGTTACATCGATGTTACCACCTAGTGGGTAAACAATTATCCGGCTACTTTCGTGGACAGAATACCAAAAGGGTACAAAAGTTACCACATGAAGAAAGTTGCCGTGGTGAAGAAAGTTATTACCACATTAGAATCAGGCTGTTAGTGTTTCGTTTTAATAACTTGGTGAATTGTGTGATGCAAAGTCCGTGTTAAGCTGACATCGAAAGCGCCTGTTTTTTAAATAACTTTTGAACAGTTAGAAAGAGTTAAATTTCGCAATAAGTTTCTTATAACTGGCAGTGATGCGCATCCGTTGATATCACTTTCGACCATATTCGACCAATTTTCGACATGAACAATAAATGTCCTAAACAGTCTTAAACGAGTAGAAAATATAGTAACGCGCCGGACGCCACCGCCGCCGCGCCGTTATTTTTGACATTCGGCGGCGGCATGCGAAAAACGACTACAATTGGCGGCGGCGGCGTATATCTCTAGTGCATACATAATAGTTTTTTGTGGTTGCCACTTCAGATGCCATAACGTACAAGACGTATTGTTAGCGCGAAGCTTCTAATACACAAATTGGTATCCAAATCAGCCGGAAAAGGTCGTCGACACATTTTCTTCTCACGCTTATCCTAAGAGCTCCATTTTAACTGGCACTTATCGAGTCAAAATGGACAGAATTCTGGATTGAAATTCTATGTGCCGACAGTTACAAGCTCTATTTGATACTAGCCTTACTGACGCGAAAAACATTTTTTTTTTACTCTACAAACATTAAGATTTAGAGATTTTACTCACATCTTACGAAAGCAATGCCCCTTAACACTTGTGTGACTGCTTTCGGTGCTGTCAGCTGGTCAAGTGTCCACTTTTTTAGCACCAAGGTTTCATACGGGACCATAAGAAAAACGTCGTAATTTCAAAGAGTCTAATAGTTTCGGTTTCAGGTATTTTTAATGCGAAAACTTTTCGCGAAATAAATTTCTGTTGTTCTTGTTGTTATACTAGTCTAAGACTGGCTAATCAAAGCCACTATGGAAAATGTCTGGCAATGAGGCTAGTGGCTTCTTATATCGTGACGAAGACCATATATGAAAATCAGTCTTTATAAAATGACGAAAGAAAGGTAAATTTTTCTGCAAAATTTTTGCACGATGTCTGTTAAAACCACTCTGACTTACGTTTTATAATAGACCAAAGATCCTGCTTCAGTTGGAAGTATGCACTGACGAAATTTATCTTTTATAAAATAACGAGGTTCTGGCAGTCACGTGCTCTTGCTCTATCCGGTTGAAAGGTATAAGCCTAACTATCTCGGGATGATTTAAAAGACCATTTTGAACCTACTAAGCTATCCCGCCCCACGCCCCTAGTTTCGTGAGGAACTTGGAGTCGGCAGAGCTTCAGCTGCTAAAAAACAGGATTCGCTACGGATAGGAGAGGCTGACAATTGAGTTGAAGAAGCTATATATTGTACTTACTTACTTACTTAATTGACGCTTAACCGTCTAAACGGTTATGGCCGTCCAACAACGCGCGCCAGTTGCTCCTCCGCTCCGACAACCGGCGCCAATTGGTCACACCAAGGGAGTTTAAATCGTTTTCCACCTGGTCCTTCCAACGGAGTGGGGACCGCCCGCTACCTCTGCTTCCATAGGCGGGTTCCGATAGAAACACTTTCTTGGCCGGAGCATCATCTTTCATTCGCATAACATGGCCTAGCCAGCGCAGCCGCTGCGTTTTAATTCGCTGGATTATGTTGATGTCTGCGTACAGCTCGTACAGCTCATCATTAAATCTTCTTCGGTACTCGCCATCGCCAACGCGCAGAGGTCCATAAATCTTTCGAAGAACTTTTCACTCGAACACTCCCAAAGCCGCTTCATCTGCTGTTGTCATGGTCCATGCTTCTGCCCCATATAGCAGGACGGGTACGATAAGTGACTTGTACGCCCCGATTCTAGTGTGGTAAAAACATTCTTTACCACGGTAACGAAATCATGTGGAAACTTTTACACCCTTTTGGTATTCTATCCGCGAAAGTAGCCGGATAATTTTTTACCCACAAAAGTAGGTGGTTACATCGAAATAACCAAACAACAGCTGTTGTTTAGAAAAAGGCAAAACTGAAAAAAAAAGAATTGTAAGCGCAAATAAGTAAAGATAATAGTAAAAAAGTGTTGCCTCTTGCTATATATTATATATTTGTTTACATTATGTACTTTCACAGAATAAATTACAATATAACTATGTAAAATCTTATGCATGTATGTACATATATACACATCGTCTCGTTTATTTGTTAACCTCGTATCTACGAGTGACACATTTTCGGTAAAGCTATGGCGGAACCATACAAGGTGGCAGCATGGTGACATACCTACAAACATAAATAAAAATTCCATATACTTTGTTTTTGTAAATTCGATGGACGAATGTCAAAATCGAACTGCGCCGGAAGTTGATGTATCAAATCAAATAAAAAAGTTTATATTCAGCTGTCGCATGCTGCCACTTTGTACCGTTCCGCCATGGATAAAGCGAAGAAAACCAACTTTTAAATTTCACCACAGACATTGGTGAGTTTTTCGATGATGACAGCGTTACCACTTTAGCCAGAATCGCGAATAAAAGAACTGGTAATGATTTTCGGTTACATAATATTCTGGGGACTATTTTACCGGTAACGCTCAGAATCGGCCCGGTAGAGTATGATTTTCGTTCGCCGAGGGAGGACTTTACTTTTCAATTGCCTACCTAGTCCAAAGTAGCATTTATTGGCAAGATTGATTCTTCGCTGGATTTCAATGCTGATGTAGTTGGTAGTATATATTGTACTGGTATCTCCTTAAAAGGGTTGCCCTACATAGCCCCCTGAATCAATTTGGTATTTTAGTCACCTCTTACGACAGATATACCTATCGTGAGTATATTTTAAGCCCCTTTACCCGCTGAGGTAAAATTTCTGAAATATTAAAATTTTTCAAAAATTTTTGTTTATGGAAGACAGACAAAACCAATTTTTGTTACATGTTCAAAGGGCTCCTTGATTAAAATTTTTTGCGCAAGAGAGTCGCAACACAAAAGCCTTCTGAATCTAGTCTCAGCTTTTCTTAAACAAGGTATTTTCATACCTGCACCAATAACGACTCTTAAATATATGAATATACATACATACACATCTTCGTTGAAGATCTGGTTACTTGTTTCCAGTCACTTGTAATGCAGACACCTTTTTTGCAGTTATATCCTAGCACTCAGCTTTCACTGTCTATCATTCGTTTCCTGTTTTTCACTTTCTCTTGATTTCCTTTCATTGTTTACAGCGCTCCATTGCACAAACTCTAAACTTCCGTTTGCAGCTATATCCATATCCCATTCGTATACTTCCACTTAATGTTGATATTGTCCACACTTTACTGCTTTATTAAATTTTTAACAGGAAATATTTTTTTTATGCCAAAAGCATTTCCGCTAAAATATGCCACACACAAATATGTATGAAACCATCGCTCACAAGACGATGCTTAAGAGTGTTATGGTACTAAAGTTTTTGTAAATTTTTAGCTTAACTAAGATTTTGTTTTTCTTCTTTCGGGTTCGCTATCTTCATAATATTTTCTTTATTCAACATAGAATAGAAATGCATACTTCCGGTGTTTGATGATCTACAATTTTATTCGATAATGCCTGCAGCAATTTTTAAATTATTTTGATATGCAAACAACTTTGCTCAAGGTATGGGGTGTAAGCGTAAGTGTAGGCTTTGTAAGTGGTGTGCTATATGGGGGATATATGTAGAAACTAAATGCAGGCGTAGTGTGGGTTATAGGTACAGTTATAGAGAATAAATGCGATGTTGTTATGGTTGTGGTAGCGATAAGGACACTCCCCGATGTTCTTGGAGATTATTATCGATGTTGATAGTCCTTTGCGGATGCAGATCGGATACGTTTCGGTTAAAAGCACCTTTAAAGGACTATTGAACCATCTCTGGAACGTTTTGGTATGGTCACACGAAACCTTCTCGGCCATTCCGCCCTCCCACCCTCTAGAACCATGAGGAAATTGGGGTCGCCAGAGTCTCGGCTGTTAAAGAAACAGGATTCGCCACGGGTATGTGAAGCTGACAATTGAGTTGAGAAGCTATATATTGCGCTGGCAACACCTTCAGAGGGTTGCGCTTCACAACCCCTTGAATCAATTTGGTATCTCAGTCGCCTCTTATGACAGGCATCCATGCCGAGGGCATATTCTAAGCCCCCTAACTCGCTGGGGTAGAATAAAAGCGTAAAGGTAGTTAGTACACTGTGGCGTAATGTGGGAACAAGGCTGATAAATAAAATAAGAAAGAATAAAATAAAATAAAATAAAATAGATTAAAATAAAAAAATAAAATAAAATAAAATTAAATAAATAAAGTAAGGAAGACAAAGATTGGGTGTAACCGAACATTACATACTCAGCTGAGAGCTTTGGGGACAAAATAAGGGAAAATCACCATTTAGCAAAATTAACCTTGGGTAACCCTGGAATGTGTTTGTATGAAATGGGTTTCAAATGGAAGGTATTAAAGAGTATTTTAAAAGGGAGTGGGCAATAGTTCTATAGGTGGACGCCATTTCAAGATATCGCCATAAAGGTGGACCAGGGGTGACTCTAGAATATTTTAGTCCGATACGGGTATCAAATGAAAGGTGTTAATGAGTATCTTAAAAGGGAGTGGGCCTTAGTGCTATAGGTGGACGCCTTTTTGAGATATCGCCATAAAGGTGGACCAGTGGTGACTCTAGAATGTGTTTGTACGATATGGATATCAAATGAAAGGTATTAATGAGTATTTTAAAAGAGAGTGTGCCTTAGTTTTATAGGTGGACGCCTTTTGGCGGTATCGCCATAAAGGTGGAACAGAGGTGACACTAGAATGTGATTGTACGATATGGGTATCAAATCAAAGGTGTTAATGAGTATTTTAAAAGGGAGTGGGCCTTAATTCTATAGGTGGACGCCTTTTCGAGATATCGCCATAAAGGTGGGCCAGGGGTGACTCTAGAATGTGTTTGTACGAAATTTAAAACGTAGTGGGCCTTAGTTCTATAGGTGGACGCCTTTTGAGACATCGCCATAAGGGTGGACCAGGGTAACTCTAGAATGTGTTTGTACGATATGGGTATCAAATTAAAGGTATTAATGAGGGTTTTAAAAAGGGAGTGACCCTTAGTTGTATATGTGAAGGCGTTTTCGAGATATCGACCGAAATGTCGACCAGGGTGACCCAGAACTTCACCTGTCGGGTACCGCTAATTTATTTATATATATAATACCAGGAACAGTATTCCTGCCAAGATTCCAAGGGCATTTGATTTCGCCCTGCAGAACTTTTTTAATTTTCTTCTTCTTAATATGATAGGTGTTACACCCATTTTACAAAGTTTTTTCTAAAGTTATATTTTGCGTCTATAAACCCATTCAGTTACCATTTATCTCTTTTTTCATATTTGATATAGAATTATGGCATTTTTTTTCATTTTTCGTAATTTTCGATAGCGAAAAAGTGGACGTGGTCGTAGTCGGATTTCGGCCATTTTTTATACCAAGATCAAGTGAGTTCAGGTAAGTATGTGAACTTAGTTTAGTAAAGATATGTCGATTTTTGCTCAAGTTATCGTGTTAAAGGCCGAGCGTAAGGACAGACGGAAGACTGTGTATAAAAACTGGGCATGGCTTCAACCGATTTCGCCTATTTTCACAGAAACAGCTAACGTCATAAAATCTATGCCTCTACCAAATTTCAAAAGCGGGGCCACGCCCATTTTGAAATTTTCTTTTAATTTTGTATTTTGTTGCACCATATCATTACTGGAGTTAAATGTTGACATAATTTACTTATGGAGTGTTCCATCCCATTTCGACCATTTTTGAACCCGACCCTTTTAGAATTGGCTGAAAGTTTTTCTCCTTTTTCTAGCTTATGAAAGACGTTTTTCAGAAGTTTTTCAAATTTTTTCATCCAACTCAAAAAGTAATGAATTTAAAAAAAACACCGTTTTTGTTTTCAAAATGCTATAACTTTTGCAAAAATTTACCGTTTGGGATCTTTTTTTTTTTAATTTGTTTTTAAATGTACTTTTCGGAAGAAAAAAAAAACTTTAAAATTTTTTTTGTATTTTTTCCGAAAAGTACATTTAAAAACATATTTAAAAAAAAAAATGATCCCAAACGGTCAATTTTTGAAAAAGTTATAGCATTTTGAAAAAAAAACACCGTTTTTTTCAAAATATTTAAAACTTATTTTGAGTTGGAAAGCGGTGTTTTTTTTTCAAAATGCTATAACTTTTTCAAAAATTGACAGTTTGAGATCATTTTTTTTTAAATATGTTTTTAAATGTACTTTTCGGCAAAAATACAAAAAAATTTAAAGTTTTTTTTTTTCAATTAAATAAAAAAAACAAATTCTCGGCCCACTCCGGGATTAGTGGGAATGATTGCAGAATTGATTGAAGTTTTTTATGAGAAAAAAAAGGGCAAAATTCGATAAATCTCGAAAAAATTGTTCAGTTTAAAAATTTTTTTGACATTTTTCCGAAAACTACATTTAAAATAAAATTAAAAAAAAAAAAGATCCCAAACGGTCAATTTTTGAAAAAGTTATAGCATTTTGAAAACAAAAACGGTGTTTTTTTAAAAATACATAACTTTTTTTGAGTTGGATGAAAACATTTTAAAAACTTCTGAAAAACGTCTTTCGTAAGCTAGAAAAAGAAGAAAAACTTTCAGCCAATTCTAAAGGGGTCGGTTTCAAAATTGGTCGAAATGGGATGGACGGTAAAACGGTACGGTTGTATTTATTTCTGCTCCTTGAATTTTACATTTTAAAATGGTAAAACTATATTCAAATACTTTTTAAGAATAAATAATGTGTGAGACAGAGACTCAAAAAGCGGAAGCAGAAGTTGGTTTCAAGAATATTATACCAAATAAAGTTTGATTTTTTAAATTTAATATATTTGCGAGAAAGTGACTCTAAATAAAGAAAGCAAAACGCATACACTTACAAAGTTTGATACATATATATACATATATTCATTCTATATAAAAAATGGAGAGTAAATGTGACAAGTGCAAAAGTACAATACGTGGAGAAGTGTCAAAAATTCGTTGCGAAGGGGTATGTGGGAGATATTATCATTTAGCACCAAAATGCTCTGGCATAGATCAATACAGTGTTAATAAATTAGACGAATGTGAAATGCTTAGATTTATGTGTAATGATTGTGTGCATTATGTGCATAACGTAGATGACATTCTAAAAGATATGCAGATGGTAGTGAGCAAAAATGGCAAACAACTATCTGAGTACAGGAATGAATTTGATAATGCTCTCAAGAAACATGAAAGAGAAATAAAGCAAGTTTTAAAAGCAGTGGAAGTTGCATTTAGCGACAGAATTAAGGCAATGCAAAAAGCGCAAGAATCATGCGAAAAGAGTGTTGTAGAAGTGAACAAAATACGGGAAATTGCTGAAGACTTCAAGCGAAGCAGCGAGCAGGTCTGTGATGAGTTGAAAACAAACAACGATGACAATAAGAAAATGATTGAAGAAATAAGTAAAGAGAATAAAAAAATGTGCAATGAAATAAAGAAAAATGTTAATAGTGTTGAAGCCAAAGTGTCATACGCAGCGATAACAAAAAATGATGGACAAAAAAAAAGAAGTGTTACCAGACATTAGAAAGAATCATCCCCTAATTGTCAAGCCGAATAAAAATTAAAATATAGAAATAACCAAAACTGACCTAAACTCAAAAGTTGATCCTAAATGGCTGCAAATAACTAATATAGTAGCAAGGCAAAGCGGAGTTGTTATTGTTGAAAGCGAAAATGACCATGAGCGTGACAAAATAAAAAATGCCATTGAGAACAATCTGGGAAATAACTATGAGGTTAAGATTCCCAAAAAAGTGAAACCAGCAGTCATGGTGACTGGTATAAATTTAAATATAGCGACGAGGAACTGGTGCAAAGAATTAAACGACAAAACATTTGTTTAAGTGAAACGGACATCAAAATTGTTAAGCAATATGAAGTGAAAAAGAACGCGAAAAACTATTATAATGCTGTGATAGAAATGAATGTTGAAGCGTTCGCAAATGTACTAGCTGGAGAGAGGCTTAATGTAGGTTGGGAACGTTGCCGAGTATATGATGCAGTGCAGGTATTGTGTTGTTTAAAATGCAAAGGCTTCAATCACAAAGCGGCTGACTGCAAGGAAAAGGAAGTATGCACAAAATGCTTGGGTGAGCATAAACATACACAATGCATAAGGGATGCAGTAAACAAGTGCATTAACTGCATACGAGCAAACAAGGAGCTGAATCTAGGACTTGACGAAAACCATGATACTCTGGATAGAACTTGTCCCGTATACCAACAAAAGCTAGATGCAAGGAAAAGGAAAGTTGTTTATTAGCAACCAAAGAAAACCCTTACAGCAGCGCAAAAGTCAAAATATTATTTAAATCGAGATAGCAATATATACAACTTGGAATGCATTTATCTTAATATTAGTAGTATCATAGCGAATAAAATCGAGCTGGAACGTCTTATTGAAATAAGAAGACCAAGTATTGTGTTATGTACGGAAACGTGTACAACAGAACATATCTTGGATTCTGAACTTAGTATTCCGACATACAAATGCATTCGTTGCGACTCTCAAAGTAGGCACACTGGCGGTGTTGTCATGTATGTGAATGAAAATATACAATTTAGCATAGTTTGTAATAAAGCTATCAACATGAATGTGTGGTGCATTATTGTAAAAATAAACAAATGCGCGTTAAAATGGAAAATCGGTGTACTATATCACTCACAAAGTAGCAGTGACTCCACCTTTATTACTTATCTAAATGAAATCATCACTGAACATCTCAAGGAGGCGGATAATAATTTAATAATTGGTGATTTTAATATCAATGTAAATGTATCGTCAACATACTCAAACCAGCTAACAAGTTTATTTGCACAAATGGCAATGATACAAAGGATAAACTTCGACACAAGGATAACAGAGTACTCGTCTACAAGAACTGATTTGCTATTCAGTAACAATGATAAAGTTAAAGCAGTAAATATAGGTGAACGTCGCATTTCTGACCATGAGACAATCCACTTTGAAGTGCCAACAACAAAGCTTTGTAAAATGAGAAGGTATGCTACTGTTACATGTTGGAAGTACTATAGTGCTGAAAATCTTTTAACTTTGCTACGAACATGCGATTTCAGCTTTATGTCAATTTCCGGAGTAGAAACTAAAACTAAAGCCCTAAACGAAGTTGTAACTGTGGCTATGCAAGCACTGACTTATATAAAGAGGACCCAAATACAGATAAGAAATAAGTGGTACGACCGAGAATTAACAAACCTGCATAAAAGAAAAATAGAATCTTATAAAACTGCTCGAAATACTGGATTTTGGGACGAATATAACGTCATTAAGAAAATATATAAAAGAACCATAATTTATAAAAAAAAAGAAATACATGGAAGATAGAGTAAATCATAACAATGGCGATATGAAACGTATGTGGAAGTGTCTAAAAGACCTCGTCGAGCTTAATGATGTTAAAAAACATATCACTAAAATTGTAATTAACGGTGAATGCCTGGAAAATGAATATGATATAGCTAATGCCCTAAATAACTTTTTTATACAAAGTATTGTTGAAATTAATGATAGCATCGAAGAAATTGTAAATGGGGATGAAATAAGCGCAAATCATAGTAATCCATTTGAAATATTTAAATTTACTGACATTGTAGTGGACGATATTATTATTATCACAAAATCACTTAAAAACAAATATGGCGGCGACAAGCTTTTATCGGAGGGTGTCGTTAAAGATGCCATGATATATACTGCTAATTTCTACAAAGACATAATTAACGAATCCTTAAACAGCGGTATTGTACCTAGTTACTGGAAAATTTCAACAATAATACCTGTTGAAAAAGTAAAAAATACAATGAAACCTGAGGAACTACGTCCAATTAACACGTTACCTACAGATGAAAAAATTATGGAGACAGTGGTGAAGGATCAACTTGTGGCATACTTAGAGAAGCACAATGTGATTATCCCAGAAAAATCGGGATTCAGGAAGAGCCATTCTTGTGAAACAGCGTTGAATATGGTAATTGCAGATTGGAAAGAAGACATGGCGGACAAAAAATTTACGGTGTCTGTCTTCTTGGATTTAAAACGGGCTTTTGAAACTGTCGATAGATCTGAGCTATTGGACGTTATGTTTAAAATTGGTATAAGAGGAAAGGCTTTGGAATGGTTCCGGAGTTATTTGGGTGACAGAAAACAGAGAACGATAATTGGAGAGGAGGTTTCATCAGTGGTGGATGTTAACATTGGTTTACCACAAGGCTCGGTCTTGGCGCCAATATTGTTTACATTGTATATCAATGATATCAAAAGATGCTTAAAATATTGTAAAATACGTCTATTTGCGGATGATGCATTGCTTATCATAAGTGAAAAATATGCAGAATATGCCATGCTGAAAGTACAAGAAGACCTGGACTCGCTATACAAATGGTTATGCCTTAGAAAACTGAAATTAAATGTCGAAAAAACTAAGTTCATGATATTTTGTAAAAACACTAATATCATAAGTAACAATAGTTTAAATAATATTACGCTGAAGGTAAAAAACATGGAAATCCAAAGAGTAGACAAAATTAAGTATTTAGGAGTTTTGATTGATGATAATCTAAATTTTGGAGAGCATGTAACTTATCTGGAAAGGAAAATTGCACAGAAAATAGGCTTCATGTATAGAACATGTAAACATATCAGTCAAAGTCATAAAATATTGGTATATCGTTCAATTATTGAACCACACTTTATTTATTGTGCTACTATTCTGCTATTAAGTAATGATATATGTATTAAGAAACTTCAAATACAGCAAAACAAGGCAATGCGATTTATTTTAAAATGTCCTCCAAGAACGCCAAAAATTGTAATGCTCAATAGATTAAACTGGCTGAGTATTAAACAGTCAGTTAGTTATTTCACATTGAAATTTATACACCAACTTAGGTTAGGAATGTTACCGAATTACCTGAGTAATAAAATACATTATAATCATGAAATCCACAATTATGGAACAAGAAATTGCAATAATATAAGACTGCCTAGAATAAGAACTGAGTTCGCCAAAAGGTCTCTTGAATATTTAGGGTATAAAATGTATAATGAGTTACCTTCTGATTTGAAAGACTGTGAAAATATTAGTAAGTTCAAAGAAAAATTGTTTTTATATTGTACGTCACTAAATGTGACATGAGTATTTATGTTTAATCTCTTATTTTAACCTAAACTAGGTCTTAAAGACCGTAATAATAAATAAATAAAATAATAATAAATACCCCTTATATACTGTAAAGAATATCAATTTTTTGTTAAAATTTGACTTTAAAAAAAAATTTTTTTTTAAGTGGGCGTGTTCGTAATCCGATTTTACTAATTTTTCCTTAGCAGACATATAGTAATAGGAGCAACGTTCCTGCCAAATTTCATCATGATATCTTCAACGACTGCCAAATTACAGCTTGCAAAACTTTGAAATTACCTTCTTCTAAAAGTGGACGGTGCCACGCCTATTATCCAAGATTTTCCTAATTTTCTATTCTGTGTCATAAGGTCAACCCACCTACGAAGTTTGATCGCTTTATCTGTCTTTGGTAATGAATTATCGCACTTTTTCGGTTTTTCGAAATTTTCGATATCGTGAAAGTGGGCGTGGTTATAGTCCTATTTCGTTCATTTTAAACAGCGATCAGCTGAGTATAATTAAATTAATTAAACAAAACAAAATTAAATAAAATAAAGTACAGTTGAATAAAATAAAGTTAAATAAAATAAAAAAAAAATAATAATAATAATAAAAAAATTTAATAAAGTAAAATATAATAAAATAAAATAACATTAAATTAAATAATATAAATTAAAAAAATTAAATATTTTATTTTTCTCTATAAAGCTCGGTTTTTCAGTACAAGTTCTACTCAGTTTGTCAGCTTAAACTTAATCTGTAATTTTGCAGTCCACTTAAAAATGGCGTCGAATATACCTAATAAGCATTTGGGCTTGAGTACCATTAGAGCGCATGTTGATAACTAGGCATACTTCTAAAATCTCAAGAGTTGTTTCGTAACAGTGGCTGAACTCGAGAATCATAGCGTACTCAGCAAAAGAGGGATTTTTTATAAAGCAAAAAATGCTATTACTTAAGTTGAAGAAATTTAATTTCCAACTTGTGGTTCTCTAACTGTACTCAAATGTTATATTCCATACTACAGTATTTTCACGAAAATAAAATAAAATATGTATATTTTATTTAATTAGTTATGCTTCATTACTGCTATTAACTAGGTATTTTTTTCTCACAATAAACAGCTAAAGGTTTTGGTGGTAAAACCTTGCAGATTTTTTTTCAACTCTACCTCAACTGGATATCCAATGTAGGATATCAACTGGAGAAATGTGTTGGATATTCATTTAAGAACTGTACATTTTCCAAAATCTCTCAAAGTTTGGATAATAATTTTATAATGATAATGCCGTTGGAGATCAACTCGAGGCCTATTTGGTTTAAGAATAATTAAATAACGATGTGGGATATCACCTCCAGAACTAGATATAAATTTCGCTGCAGAAACATGTTTCCCATGTTTGTTGGGTAAACAAAATCCAGCTGTTGCCGTGTCTACAAATTATCTAGATAATAAAAAACCAATGTTACCGTACAAAAAAGCCTGCCCCAAAGGCGGCCTTCAACTGTGACTGAAAAACTGCTCATTAATTTAACTGGAGTTTAAATTTGACTAGAGTTTTAGCAAGCTTAGTTTAAGTTTAGCTTAACCAACTACTGAAAAACCGAACCTAAAAGTGATATAAAAAAAAACTTGATGAAATTTAAATAAATCCAATTAAATCGATTTTTAACAGACAAATTATTTGTTTGTTATGGAACGTTTTGGATTTTTCTTCGATAAATTTTCGAATCGTTTTAGGTTTGATATGGAATTATTACCAATTTCTTGTAAGAGTCTTCTTGAATTTTCTAATTTCCAATTTTCCATCGGTATGTTATCGATTTTTGTCTGTTTTGAAACAGATGACGATAAAACTTTAATTTAAAAGCGTTCACACATTTGTTATAGATGGGTTATAAGAATCGAATCGATAACAAACCAATGAGAAGACAATAAAAAGCTCATAACAAATCTATAGCAGGCTGATAAAAATTAGAAAACTCAACGATGATAATTTGAATGTTACCGAAAAGCAGCCGATGATGCCGTTCTCAAAAAGTTCGAAATTATTTGTTTCTGTTAAAGTTACCTCTATTGTGGTTAAACTTGCACCCCTGAGCGAGCTCCAGTAAACTAAAAAGCATTAGTTTTGTAGCCAATAACTGGTATGTTGACACATCGGTCTTCAGGAGTACTTGGTGCACATGTCTTTTATATTTTGGCTTGCTGACTTACTCTGCACTTTCTCGCCACTCTATGTGCTTCTTGTATACCGTCAAGTAATTTTTTTTTATTTTATTATGATTTCATTATATACTTTCGTAGTTGTTGATTTTAAGTATATTTAATTGAACTTCTCCAACAAATTGATTGTTCATTGAACCAACTAAAATAAATACCCGCACTTACGTACATTCTTTTAGGCGCCATTAGGAAAATATTTACTTTTAATTTATCAAATTAATTGAAGCAGAAATTAATATTTCACCTACCAGCTATTATTATACAAGAAAACAACACTTATATTCTGATGTTTAAAAGTAGGTGTGTATAAGTGAAGGTGAAACTGTTGGCAACGTACTTGTTTCATTTTGATTCTTTTAGTGCATTGACTTTTTTGAGTTCTTGTAAGCTATTCTTCTTCTCTTTGCATTTCCACTTTGCTTCTTTTGAATCTTTTTCAATCTCCCATCCTTTACTCTTGTGTATGTATTTGAAATTGTTTGCCAGTTGCTTCATATTTACCATTCCCTTCCTTCGTGTTGGAAATTGTTCCTTTGTCCGCCAGTGGCAATCCACTTCCTTTTTATATAACAAATTTAATTTTATTTCAATTGAATGCATTTAATTCTGCTCCATTTATTACTTCAGCCTTTCAAGCAATAAATATTGAAGCAGATTATAATCCAACGCAGAAAAAAAAGCAAAGCCAGTAATTGAGAAGAAATTTAAAAGTCTGTGGGAAACTCGATTTTTAAATAAAAAGAAAGAAGCCTAATAAATGTTTGCATAGTTTTAGGATCTCTCCGGTTTTTACGTCTATTACTCTCTAAGAAAAAAACTTATAGCATTGCAGAAAACATCAGTGACATTTGTAAAAAGCAAAAAACTATTTAACGAGTTTTCATTTGCTTAAAAATTTGCCCTAAGCTCACCAGCGAGTTTGTTTTAAATCATCCAGCGAGTTCCCATTCACCAAAAAACTCGCCCAAGTGTATAAAAAAAACTTGGCGAGATTTACCTCCAAGGAGATTGAACACGATCGTCTCCTCTAATTGACGTCTTGCTCCTTTTTATTTCTCTTACAACGGGACGCGACCTACATGCACGCCTTTTCCCGACCGCTAACGGTAGTTGCAAAGCAGATGAATATTTTTGGTTTCTATGGTAGGTTACGTCGTTGTAACCTCATGTGGCATCAAAAAATAGCCGCGGTGACTACTCTACCTAACCTTACGTAATTAACCACAGAGGTACGCCGATTTCGCTTGTACTTGATTGCCCCAAGAAGATCTACTTTTTTGCCTTTACGCACATTTCCTTCGCTGCCCAGAGGCACGAAGGGAGCGCATATACAAAGCAAATGGACTGCCACTCTTGACCACAATTTGAAGTTATGCTTCTTTAAACCATTTTCAATTTCTGACACCATCGCTAAAATTGACGCCGCTTGGGAGCACCGACGAAAATTAAGTGTTCCTTCACCCGCCTCTCCCTTCACCATCCTCACCCTCTCAGTAAAGGTCTCCCCAATCTTCTGATGCCAAGTATGGCTGTCAATTGAAACAATTTTCTAGTCGGAGCGTCCTTTTTCATTGGCATAACATGACCTAACCAGTGAAGCCTTTGCGCTTCTATTTGCTATACTTTCTTCATATCTGTCTAATGCTCGTTCAGCTCATTCAGCTCATCAAAAGCGAAAGGATCATAAATCTTCCGGAGAACCTCCGACTTGAACAGTTCAATGCACACAGTCCATGATTTTGAGCCACACATCAAATATGATGAGCGACTTCTAGAACGTGATTTTCGTCGTAAGAAGCCTTTACTTATCGATTGTCTACTCAGCTCAAAGTAGCACTTGTTGGCAAGTGTTAGTTTTTGAGGTTATTTATTTATTTTTTCTTACATATGATGAATTTCATATCAAAGGCTGAAAAAAACGTACATTTTGAACCCGACCCCCTCAGAATTTGATGAAATTTTGCATGAGGTTACACCTTATCCACCCCAACACAACCGCATTTTTAGAAATTGCATTTTCGAAAAATTGTGGGCGTGGCAAGGTATCGAAATATCCGAAAATATTAGAAAAATGACGATAATAGGTATTTTAAAGTGTGATTACTACGGAATGACTTTACCGATTCCAAAGATCTTCTTACCATTAGAAAGATATTAAAATAAGCTTTCAAAAAAATATACTGTAAAAATTTTTAGTACACTAAAAACAAAATTTTTTTTAAATAAAATTTAAAACTGAAAAAACACTTCAAAGATCAAGCGATTTTGAAAAATAAAATTTTATTTTAGAAAGGTCTATTTAATATATATAACATATTTGAAAACTAAAATGGGGTTTTTTTTTTAATTTTTTTAAGTAAATGCATCTCTTGGTTACTTTCTCATATTTGGATATCACGCGTAAATTAATGAACCAATTTGAAAAAATTTTATACCGTTAGAAAGGTATTAAAATCACCTTTGAAAACATACACTGTAAAGATTCTATATTACACTGAAAGAAAAAAAGTTTTTAATTTTTTTCTAAATTTTTTTTCAAACTGGGAAAGCACTTCAAAGACCAAGCGATTAAAAAAAAATGTTTTTTTAGAAAGGTAGATTTAATATATATAACATATCTGAAAACTAGAAGGGTGTTTTTTTCTTTTTTTTTTTTAATTTATTTAAGTAAATGCATCTCTTGGTTAATTTCTGATATTTTGATATCACACATAAACTAATCAACCGATTTCAAAAATTTTTATACCGTTAGAAAGGTATTAAAATCACCTTTGAAAAAATACACTGTAAAAAATGTTTGTTCCAGTGGGGTGCACCCCAGCTAACATCAAAACAACGGCTTGAATACTTCACGTACAAGGAAAAGGTCGGCGGCTCAATGTACTTGAGAACATGGAGATATACAAGTTAAAAACATTTGACGGTAGGATAATAAACGAACAAACCAACACTATCTCTGACTAAATATTTAAACCCTTAAAACTATTTTACAAAAAACAGCACAAGCCAGAAGGTACAGCAGCCAAACACGTAGCAATGAACAAGCAAAAACGAAAAATTTACCAAACGGCAAAAATCACCGATTTCTACCTACCTCAACCTACCGCTTAGCTAACAAGCGGTATGTCTAGATACCTACAAAAACAACCCCTGGAAAAGGTAACAATTCGGACGTATCAATACCGCGCACACACACACGCATATTAACGTTACCTAACACGGACACATAGATTGACATTACCTGCCACAGCACCCATGGACTATAAAAAACAACACAACGGATAGACACAGACCAGAACGAAACTAGGCATTGATATGGAATCAACTAATAAATACAGATGTGTGCAGCTATCAAGAAAATGTTCCTCTCAACTTCGAAACATTAGCTTAAACGAAGCAGCGCTGATATCTGAGCATTTTCCAGCAGTCTCCGACATTCATCGTTGCCGTATTTGCGAAAGTTGTCGCTTTAAACTTAAGGATGCTATCAAGACTGCTGATAATCAGCGTTCTACTGAAACGGAAAGTGAAGAGGCACAGGAAATCTTGACTAGCGGTGAATTGTATCAAGAATATAAGGGAGTTCCAACATGCAGCAGCTATACTAAATCACTCGAACGCAACGAACTCGTCGACAATATAAATAAGCATGTTATTCCTCATCTTGAAAGCCATCCATCGCCAATGAAGCGAAAATATTTAGAAAGGGATTCATACTGCAAAAAAAACACAGAAAATTGCGCAAAGTATTTCGGATTCACTTGGAGGTGGTTCACTGTCAACTTTATCAGAAGACCTAAAGAAGATCAAAGCTTACTACGAACAAATTTTGGCGAACATGAAATATCAAATCGAAAACTGCTCAAATAATTTGGATAAGTAAAAAATATTATCTCTATTACCAAACACCATGACATCTAAGGAAATTAAAGACATTTTTGGCATGAATTATCTTACGAATTGATAAAAATTAGCAAAGATATACAAAAATAAAACAAAGTTTTCGGACGTCAAACGCTCTAGCATGGAGAGGCGTAGTTTACCTGAACAAACTAGTAAGTAAGCAAATATTCCGAAAGTCAGCAGTATGAGCTGCGCAAAGTTGTATATTAAATCTAAATAAATAAAAATAAAAAATTAACTTTATCAGGTGTATGTCTATTTATTGTGCGTGTCTGAAAAATTTGATAATACGATTCTTGTTCGAATCTATTAGAATACTTAGTCATAGTATCTGTATCTGTATAACTTCCAAAGTATAGCTAGGTACAATTTTTGTCACACAATAATAACAAAATAAAAAAAAAGTTAACGAGATGGTTTTACATATAAATTTTTTTAAAAGAAAAAAAAACACCATTCTAGTTTTTATATTAAATCGACCTTTCTAAAAAATTTTTTTTTTAATCGCTTCGTCTTTGAAGTGTTTTCCCAGTTTGTAAAAAAATGTAGAAAAAAATTTAAAAAAAAAATTTTTTTCAGTGTAATGTAGAATCTTAACAGTATATGTTTTCAAAGGTGATTTTAACACCTTTCTAATGGTATAAAAATTTTTCAAATTGGTTGATTAATTTACGCGTGATATCCAAATATGAGAAAGTAACCAAGAGATGCATTTACTTAAAAAAAATAAAAAAAATAAAAAACCCATTTTAGTTTTCAGAAATGTTATATATATTAAATAGGCCTTTCTAAAATAAAATTTTATTTTTCAAAATCGCTTGATCTTTGAAGTGTTTTTTCAGTTTTAAACTCTATTTAAAAAATTTTTTTTTTTCAGTGTACTAAAATTTTTTACAGTATATTTTTTTGAAAGCTTATTTTAATATCTTTCTAATGGTAAGAAGATCTTTAGAATCGGTAAAGCCATTCCGTAGTAATCACACTTTAAAATACCTATTATCGTAATTTTTCTAATATTTTCGGATATTTCGATACCTTGCCACGCCCACAATTTTTCGAAAATGCAATTTCTAAAAATGAGGTTGTGTTTGGGTGGGTAAGATGTAACGCCATGCAAAATTTCATCAAATTCAGAGGAGGTCAGGTTCAACGCATATTGGATTTGATATGAAATTCATCATATATTTAATTTTTACTCTAAAAAAATACTTCCAAGAAGGCGGCCACCGTGGTGTGATGGTAGCGTGCTCCGCCTACCACACCGGATGCCCTGGGTTCACACCCCAGGCAAAGTAACATCAAAAATTTTAGTAATAAGGTTTTTCAATTAGAATAAAATTTTCTTAAGCGGGGTCGCTCCTCGGCAGGGTTTGGCAAGCGCTCCAGGTGTATTTCTGCCATGAAATGCTCTCAGTGAAAACTCATCTGCCTTGCAGGTGCCGTTCGGAGGCGGCATAAAACATGTAGGTCCCGTTCGGCCAATTTGTAGGGAAAATCAAGAGGAGTACGACGCAAATTGGAAGAGAAGCTCGGCCTTAGATCTCTTCGGAGGTTATCGCGCCTTACATATATTTTTTATTTAAAAAGGCAGGAAGACCAATAAAGTCTCAGAGTGTGGTACCTTTTTCTAGTGAAGGCGGGAAGCATCTCCTTCTTATAAATGCAGTTGGGTTAGTGCTTTTATGGCAATAATTTATTATCTCGGGATAGATAATCGGTAAGCAGTCGGCTTTTAACTATCACATAGAGACCTACATCGAATCTAAATTGAAAACGTACAGTTAGACCAAAGCATATCACAGCTGTTTAAGCGCAGGAGTTAGACAGGCCATTTGGCTGTCTTGTCTCTTTTTTATTTAGCTGCTTTTTTGTGTTTTGTGCACTGGCAACGCCTTTCATGTCCATTTGACAAACAAGCAATTATGGACTTCAACAAGAAGAACACACCGATAAATTAGCATAGCCACGCTTATAGCAAAGTCAAATGCTGCAAAGCTTTTAAAATAAATACTGTTAGAACAAGAAGAGTTTAAATACAAAAAAACACGTAATTGGTGAAGAAGCTAAGTTTTTTTTGCGACTATTCTACGTGGCAACCGCGACGCGCTGGCGGCATTTAAATAAGTGTGAGTAGCTAAACTCCTATGTATTGTATAATCTTCCCTGCAAAAAACGCGATTATTCTAGGATGAATTCAGGATTAGTCGCAAAGAAGTATGCGTCAAATGCCAGTTTTGATTTCTTTGTATGAGTTGAACTGTTCCCTTTATTTTTATACCCGAAAGGGATCGATAGGGCCAATCCCTTTGTACCCATATGGAAACATATAAAAACTAGCCCCTTTTCGGTTCAATAAGGACTCAGATACTGGCGACTTGCCCATTTTTCATGGCAGAAACCCAATCGAAGGGTTTACCAAGACAACAAATATATTTGACGTAAGTTGTTCGCCCGCTTTTCAAAAAGGAATAAAAAATATTATCTGAAAATTTAACCCTAACTCCGGCGTAGTCGTTAAGTCCTAGTAATTTGGGTTCAGTATAGGGCGTTTTTTTTTTAAATTTCTTAAAATGGGCTACATAAATTTCAAACTGACTAATCCCAACTGCACCCGAAAGGGACTAAAGTGGACCAATTATGCCCAAATGTAGACGAAAGAGATCAATCGGAGACCAATCTCTTTAGGGACTAATCGCATGATTTTTTGCAGGATCCTATGTGTTGTATAATCTCAGGTTACAATTTGTATGTATATGTAGGGTTATTCCACTGAAACAGCCTGGGAGTAGGGGATGCAAGTGTTGAAAAAAGAGGCGTATTGCAATGGCTGCGAAAACGACAAAAACCAAAGGTTGCTTCAAAGCCAAAAACAACACACAAAACTCAATGGCGGCCAACTATATTATGCTGCAAGGCAAGACAGTTCAATTGCTATAATAACAAGTGCAACCTGCTACATGGGCAATATATCATACATTTAAGTATATTTATGTATGTACAGACATACAAACGTATGAACACATACATATTTATGCTTGCAGCAATGCGCTTTGTGGCAAAGAAATAAAAATTACGGCAATAGGTGCTAATTACAGTTGGCGGACTATGTAGTGTAGTGAATATCATCGAACGCACACTGGGTAGTGCATATGGCTTAGTGGCTGTGCTCGCGTGGCCAGCTAAGGGTCAGCAATGAAATCAACTAATTAAAAAAACTATGAATTAGAACTTGAACTAGTTCGCAAACTTAGTTATTTCCAAGCAATAAACAGTGGGAACTGAAGACTTGAGATAGCTGTACTAAAACAATGCTCCGATTTCTTCTGCGACTCAAAGCCCTTAATGCATTTACGACGAAACAAAAGCCGGTTAATTCGTTAGTTGGTTGGTTGGTGTGTGAGCCTCGTTGATTTCAAATAGCTCGTAAATTAACGAATGTTAAATATTATAAGAAAGTGAACGAGTGTTCAAAAGGCCTGATTAAAATTCCCTCCCACTTTATAAATCCCGTCAAGTTAATATATTTTAAAAGCTCAGGAGGCCTTAAATCTTTATATACCGGTGGGATCTCCAAAAAGTGTTTTCCTTTTCCAAGGGAACATCTCTTTTGCCCCATACAACTTTGCAGTTTTGACATAAAGTAGCGTGTTTCAGTTCAACCATGCCGCATAAACCTAAATGGTCCAGTGCTCTGTGATTACCGCAATTTATCTGAATATGACCGCTCTATATGCGGTAGAAGATAATTCGAGTAGAAGAACTAAACCGCGATGATACGATATGCAATAATAGCATACAAACACTGGCGAATGCTGACGATATTGTGGGTCTCGCGATAAATGAGAACAAGACGTAGTACTCGCTATCATTCAGGAAAGAGTCGGCGCATATACGCTTTGGCAGCCACGTCACTGTTGAGTCGCGCTCCCTTGAAGGACTTCGTCTACCTAGGTAGGTAGGTAGGTATAATGGCTGCGATCCTGGTCTCACAAGTAGCTAATGAAAAGCAGTTTTGATGCCATAAAACTCGTTTGAACCTACTGAGTAATACACGGATATGTTTTTCAACCAGCCTGAGTTGTTTATAAAATCAAGAATATTTGCCATTGCTGATTGTTGAACTTTCCGTATCACTTCCATCGCTTTCCCCCAGACAAGTGCACCGTATTTTACGATCGGTCGATTAGGCTTCTTGTCTATCCATACCAAGAGTTCTGAGCTCAAGTCCCACTTTTGCCCTAAGCTATTTCGCAGGCACACTTAGCACCGTAAGGTCGTTTGAGTCTATGTTCCGTGGCCAGATTCCAGTGCAACTTAGGTGCTTACAGTTGATTTATACTCTCATATAGACTTGAACGTTAAGAGAATGCCGACAAAGACTTTGAGTTTTTGTCCTAGTAGTGAATAGTTCCGTCTTTTAGGGCTTGATTCCAGATCCTGCCTAATTACTTAGCTTTCGCTACGATCCCTGCATAATGCCGCTGTACACCCTGGGGCAAATATAAAATATAAATAAATGTTAGGTGCGATGACCTCCAAACAGATTTAAGGCCGAGCTTCTCTTCCAATTTGTGTCGTGCTTAATTTTTAATACAAATTGGCGTTGCGGGATATGCCGAATCCGCAGCATTGCAAGGCATATGGGTTTTCACTGAGAGCTTTTCATAGCATAAATACATTCAGAGTGCTTGCCAAAAACGGAGCACACGTATGATACCAGTATTACTACGTAGTCCATGAAAGTCACCACTTTAGCTCCGTCTCTGATAGGTTGACAAAATATACTTAGCGCTAAAATAATTCTATCAAGTTTACAATAGTTTGCAATATCTCTTCAAGATCAAGGGCATATATGGTGTCTTCTATGCCTTCTAGCCGAACTTTATTCAAGAGTCCATCTATCTCCAATAATGGGTAAATTGGCAGTTTTAAAGGGATCGAGCCTAGCTGTGACACTCTGGTTGCTTACCACATGCACGGACTCGATTGTCCACATTCTGAGGAAAAAAATTTAAAAAATTCTAGAAAATTTCCTTCAGATATTGTAGAACTTCATGATAATCTAGCAGGAAAAGAAGACTAGTTTGCTTTCAATTAAAAAGCTCCAGTTGCAAACTTGTATTTTTTCTAGGAGGTTTCGTGCAAAACTGGCGAAGCAGTCAAGAGCAAAAACAACATAGGCACATGTGTATGTGTATGTGTGCCCTTGACGAGGCTTGTTTATAAATTACGCCAAATGTGCACTGATGATGGCATTTCAAAGTCAACAGCAATACATGACAACAAAAAAAAAAAAAAAAAAACAAGGATAAAGACTCATATCCCCTCTCCACCCCCAACTAAAAAAAAAAACATGCACTTTTATTTCACAACGAAGGCGAAAGAAAATAATAAGTTTGACTTGTGGCAAATAAAATGAAAGCATCATTCCATAAAAAGTAGGAGGGTTGACGTGTTGCAACAAGAACAAGAACAACTGACAAACAATATTAAAATAAGGAGGTATGTTGTATGTATGTGTGCAACAAGTGTCGGCAGTTCCACAGAAACGATTCATTTGCAACATGCCATTAACACTACGTGCAAATGTAACTTTGTGTGTAATATTCGCATAGCCTAGAGGTGTGAGAAGTTGTTGTGACCTAAGCAACAAAAACATCAACAACTAAATGACACAGTTGAATGAATTGTTTGCTGTGGTGTTTGCGCCTGCGCAAATCAACTCTTTTTTATGTTACTTTTGCGCAACTTTTCAGAACTTCTTATTTGTTAAGGTTTTTTTGTAGAACACTTTTTTGCTCGCTTTTTGTTAAGTGCCTCGCTGTCACTCAACGCCATCATTTGCGCTAACAATCAGATAGACATACGGTGCAACCATTATTAATGCTTGATTTCTTGCTTGCTTTGTTTTTCATTTTTTATTTTGGCTGAATTATTCACTTTGATATGTTACATGCAACTTTTATTTTTTTTTTTTTTAATATTCTTTTTTGATCTTCTTTTATTATTTCCCTTCAAATTAATATTTTTTTTAGTTTATTTAATTTTATGTTAAAAAAATGTTGAGCATAAAAAAGTGGTTGCTTGGTGTGCTTAACCCACCATTTATTCTTTTCACTACCCTTCGTTATGGCTCGTCACAGACTCATTTGTTTCTCACTTGTCTCATTTATCCAATTACATTCTCGCATAGACATTGATGACTTCTCTCGCACAGTTCAAAGCTAAAGCTTCTACTTTGTAGTTTACAAGGCATTTGCGCATGCGCGCGTCGCAATTTAAAAAATGAAATCGTTTTCCTTTATATTTGATATGCGCGTAATTTCACCCTCCTTAAAATATCTACGCACACATTTTCACATGTATTTATATGTTTGTCAGTTTTGTTAAGTAGGCGTAAGCAAGCTCGTATTTACCACAGTCGCCACACCTCTTTTAGGAAAATAAAATTATATATATACATCTATAGATATGCGAGTGTGTGCAGTCGGCATCAAAGAACGCAAATAACAGTTCCTGCAATCAATATGTTCACATAACTATTAAGCTTAACTGTTATCCTCTTGTTATGGGTTTGTTATCGTATCGTCCTGTTATCGATGAGTTATAGACGATTTTGCGTTATATTTTCGAAGGGTGATAGATTTATTATCGATAGAAAAGGCTATGAATGACTTATCGATTTGTTATAGAAAATTTATTGGATTCTCATCGACTTTTTATCGGTTATAATAACACTTTGCTATCAAAACGATAAATTTTCAATAAAAAATCGATAAAGTTTCGATAATAAATCGATTTTTATTGCAAACTTTTTGATAATAAAAACGAAAAAACATCGATAACTCGTCAATAATATGCCGTTAACTCTTCCATAGCAGTTTTCATCGATAGAAAGTCAATAACGTTTATATTAAACCAATAAAATGCCGATGATAAACTTATAATAATAGCTCGCAGACGTTTCGTCAGTTATTTTTAAATAGTACCGAAATAAACCCGAAACAATCACTAGTGTATTCCCGTAATGATGACAAGATGATTCTTTATTTAACTCAAAATAATCCTGAGACTATTTCGAAATTACGCCGAAATAGTCCTGAAGTTATCTTAAGTAGTCGTGGAAATAATTCCGAAAAGTTCAAAAGTAGATAACAAACCAAAAGAGTTCCGATAACAATCCGAAATTAATAGCCCGTTAACGCTTGGTATTCAAAATAATATTTTTCGAACCCTGTCAAAAAGATTTCAAAATAGTGCCGAAATGAACCCAAAACAATCGCTTATACATACCCAATATAATCCCAAGGTAACTCCATAACTAACTCTAATATATTCAATAATGATTGCAAAACGAACTCGAAGTTGTCGCAAAATATACTCAAGATTAACCCGAAATAGTCCCGAAATCATCTCTCAATATTTACTAACACCTTTCCAAAATGATCTCGAAATGGTAATACATAGTTCCAAAATCATCGAAAAATAGTTCCTAAATGATCCCAACATTACTAAAAAAATGTCTAGAAATGCTCTCAAAAGTATCCCCAAACAGTCCGGAATTTATTAATCCCTGCATACCCCTAGCATGTACCATGGCAGATGTATCTCAAGAGGCGATTAAACCACACAATTGATTTAAGGCACTTTGTAGCGCAACCCTTTCGAGGGCATGCAGGCGCAATTTGCATCTTATCCAACCCAATTGTCAACTCCACCTATCCGTGGCGAATCCTGTTTCTTTAGCAGCCGAGGCTCTGGCGACCTCAAGTCCTCATGTTCACACTAAATCATTCTCGAGATGTTCGAACTTACACCTTTATGGTGATTGTTACCAAAACGTACTGGATCTATATCCGGCAAACAACCCTCAACATCGAAACCTTCGGGGAGTGCTTTTTTCGCTACAATAACGAAAACAACACGGGGACTCAATATGATTTTTCTGACTGAATACCAATAATTTGTAGACCTCTGATAATAACATAATGTTATTGACCTGACACAGCAGATGAGAGATTTACCATTCCTAAAACCTATTTCGGTCGCAAAATAACAGTTTTGAAAAATCGAATAGCTTTTTCTGGTCAACCATTTGATGCAATCTCTGATCATTACACACATACATAAATACCTGCTCGCAAAGCTTATATAAATGAGTCGTCGCATTTTTAATGGCTTAGTTTTATTGAATGCTAAAGTCTTTTTTAGTTGTTATATATTCAACCTTTTCTTTTCTCTTTTTTTCTTTCTCTTGCAGGTATTGTTCTCTTCATTTATATTCTGCTGGCAGCCATATTTACGGTTTTGCTGCTCTGTAATTTGCTGCATCTTTTGCCATTTTTATTCAGCACATTTGTTGACATCTGCTCTTTGTATGTGCATTGTTTAAGTAGTAGGCGTGGTCTGCTTGTTCCATTGAATATGAATTTCCGCTATTTCGCCGTCGGCTTTTACATGGCATCTTAGGTCATACTGCTCAGAGAATTGAGTGCGATAACAAATAAAGCTTAATGATTGCTTCATGAAAATAAGTTAGCCCGGAGCTTTATTCACGCAACTGGTGTCATTAAATTTCTTTTTTTTTAATTCAAAGGCAGTAGGTGACAGATGCTAAAATTTGATATCATTCAAAGCTGCTGAATACAAAAAATTATTTGCAACTTCTAAAAAGCCCAGTGGGATCTGTTAGGCATATGCTAGAGAAGAGACCTTTGTTCGAGAAATACAACGGCAAGAAAAAGCACTTAAGTAGCCACAACTGCTTTCGTTATCCTCTATTCAATACAGCTTCGTCTCCAGCTGTTATTAGCATTAGCAGAAGCTTGCATTGCTTCATATACATATGTAATGCCGCTTTCTGTATCATCACACACACACATGTGCCCCCCTCCCCCCCCCCCCCCCCCCCCATCCCCCCCCAAGGGACATCAAAGACCCATCTGATCTGGCACGACCCACCAATTTTGATAATCCGATTTATACCCTCCCATCTTTACATTTGTGTGTACCTCACTACTGCATCTATGGGACCAGTTCACCGAATAAATAATCTCTTTTATATTGATCCACCGATTCACCATCATTACCGACTCACCGACCACTGCACTTGAAGTCACCTTTTAACAGTTCACCAGTCAATAGGATTTTATATCAGTTCACCAATCTACGGTTCACCAGCCAATATAATTTTATATCGATTCACGAATATACCCATTGCTGAACATTGACACACTGAACACCAGCTCTTCAGCCAACGTTGATGTACCTCGGCTAATCATTCTTTATACACCATAATTCAGCAAACCATTCACCGATTCTTCGTGTACTGTTTGTCATTCCCCCTATTCGTGCCGGTGGCTTTGTATATCTTGTCACCTACTTACCGAGCACCCGCTTTACCAGGCGTTTTAGGCAGCTGCCATCTGTTTACCGATTCTCCGTTCACCGCTCGTCGTTCAATTCCTGACTTTGAGCATTCATCCAGTGATTCACGGTGCACCCATGTCACGAATTCTGACTTAGGATGCGTGCATGTCAGAGATGCGATAAGCGATAAGAGCGCCGCTCAAAGCAGCGACAAGAGCATAGCGTCGAACTTTAGCTTTTTGTGGTATATATAACAGAGCTGCGATAAGAGCGTTAGTTGCATTTGCAATTTAAGTTTTGAAAAGTGAACAGCTAAAATATTTATAATAATGAGTGATTCAGAGGAATAAAATATGTTGTTGCTGCCGCCTACTGCTGCATATTATCATCTACATAATACTGTAAGGGAAAAACGTCAGTTTTCGGCGCATCCTATAAACCAAGCAAGACTAGAACTAGGAGAATTTCACCATCTTTATAGTAGTTTGAGACAGGATCCAAAAAAGTTTTTCGAATATATGAGAATCAAAAGCGATACATTCGATTATATTCTCTATTAAATTTCGGATCGACTGCAGCATAATTGGCAAAACTGGCAAAACAGGTCAATCTTGCAAGAGGAGCGATTGATGCTTACAATAAGGTACGTACGAATAATTTTTTTGGAGCAAAATTAACAAATTCAATTATTAATAAAATCAATTAAATTGATATTTTAAGCAACAATTTTACAATAAAAAACACGAAAACATATTATTGCACTTACTTGTTGTATTTAATTGTTTGGATATCTGTTGCCACAATTTATCCAAAATCAACCTGTTGTTGTGATTTGGATATTTTTAATCCCAAATTGCAGGTTTTAAAAATAGTGCACTTATAAAATCTTCTGTGTCCATCGTCGATAATAGCGAAGAAATTACTGACCTACAATTTCTACGCTCTTATCGATGATAGCGAGCGAAGCGTAAGTTAAGCGCCAAATACACGACACGAACATTTCTGCGAACATTCCGCAATCTTGTTCGCAGCTTTGGCCATACACCATACGAACTTTTGGCCGAACATTAGTTCTCTTTCAGACAGCGATGAATACGGACAGCAATTGTGCTGCAGCAATATTGCTCGCTGTGGCAGTTAAGCGTAAAAAAAAGAGAGAAGATCGGAAAAAAAGAATTTGGTGCAAAGAATGGTTTAAAAAACGAGCAGTTGTTGGACAAAGTGAGCTTATTAAAGAACTGTAATTCACGTCACAAAATGATTTTAAAAATTACGTTCGTATGAGCAAGGCAACATTTGACCAACTTTTACAAAAAAATTTGCCACTCATAACGAAACGGGATATAATAACGAGAGAAGCGATTCCCCATCATAACCGCCTTGCTTTAACTTTGCGCTTTCTAGCTAGTAGCAATAGCTTTGAAGACTTAAAATTTTTGACTTTTTTTTGATTCACGCCGGTATTGCACCCGCAAACTACTTATTTTTTTTTATAACTGTATTCTTTGGGGCATCAGGATCTACTTCTTTAAATTTTTCGATTAAAGTCGCATAATCATTATTCTTTTTAATTCTATTACAATAATCTTTCCTTTTTACTTGCCACAATGATGGCAAAGATTTATACATTTCAATAAATTCACTCAGAAATTTTTATTGTCCATTTTACTTTTCGCGCACGTCTGTTCCGTTCAGAAATTATTACGATTATGAGCTATTTCGCCATACACGCACGAACAGTACGCGCAAATGTTCGCCAAAAATTAAAATATTTTGATTTTTGGCGAATATTTGCGCGAACTGGCAAACACCACCATACACGACAGAAAAGGTCGCAGAAACATGACACAACGGGAATGTTCGCGGAAATGTTCGTGTCGTGTATTTGGCGCTTTAGCTCGCTGCTCCCACATGCACACTTCTATTAAAATACATGCATTAATTTTCTACGCTTCGCCCTTATAAACGCTCTTATCGCTTGTCGCGTCTCCGACATGCACGCACCCTTAAGGCCCCATTACTGATACTTAGCATAGACTTGACTCGACTAGGCGTAAACTTGGCAACTTAGCCTTGATTATACTCCACTTAGCGCATACAATCTAGCATCAGGGGCCTTTAGTCATATGCCTCATCATCTCACTCTTAAGGCCGCGGTACAATGACATTTTTCATATACATGCGTTTAACACAAGCTTATGCATTCCAGTAACATCGCCGCATTCAACCAAGATGTTGCGTTTGTAAATATGAAGGAACTTCAGACTTGGCAATTGAAGTTTATTACGCTTTGTCCACTCACATACAAAATTTCGCGAAGCACTGTTTTAAACAACAAAAATACTCGCCAACATATTTTGTGTCGATTTCGATTGTTATATTGCAGCTTTTTATTGTGAAAAATGTTAGAAAATTTACCAACCACTAGGAAAAAAAAAATTTCACTTGCAAAGTGTGCCAACACCCTTAGCCAAATCAAATGTCAAATCCTTCTTCTTATGCTTTGCTTGCAACCAAAGTTTGGAAGTTGGCTACTTTTTCATGTTAGATGGCGCCAGTGTCGCTCATTCTACCATTCTCCATAAAAATACGTGCAATCTACTCATAATGCATAAGCTTGTGTTAAACTCATCTATATGAAAAAGTGCTTATGTGACGGACCTATTACTTCCACTAAGAGAAATTGTTCATCACCGTGTGTGTGCGACTTTGGTTGGTTGGATGCTGTGCTGCTCGGGTGCCATAGACTCGAGCCTAAATAGCACATGGGTTGAGATTTTGATGTACTTTCTTCTGGAAATAATAGCTGCTGTTTTAATAGGAGTAGTCAGTGTTCCATTCAAACCATTTGCTTTGGTAAATGAACCTGTTGATATTTTCTACTGAGCATTGAGCAACCTCCCGAAATTATGAAAGTGCATAACTGCCTATTGTTAAAAACCTAGCGTGCTCTAGACCTGGATATTCGCACAGGTAGTGCGACACTTTCTTTGCTGCCTTCCTCGCAGCAGCTCCGGAAAATGCTCCTAAACTGGACTCCTATTCTCTCAGCATACAGGCCAAACGGTCAGCGTCCTTCTTTTGTGGCAGTGATCCTAAAGATTTGTTGCCTTGAACTTTTTGTATGTCTTTTCTAATCTCACTACAAAGGCTCGTCCAGGTTTTCCGGATTTCTTCCATGCAAGGGGTATGCAGGGTGTACTAGTTGAAGACCGCTAATTCCTGGGATATGCCGTGTATTCTTTTGGTTAATGTAAGTAGTTTAAGAATCCCGACCTGCCCCCAGTCTGCAGAGTCCCTGCCTTTGTAAGCTAATCTGCCTTCTCGTTACGCTCAATGTTACTTTGACTAGGAACCCATTTAAGCAAAATTAGCTACGGCATGAAGCAACCTCTTGAAGTTACTGATGGCCTTAAATGACGTGCTGGACTATTCGAGCCGTATTATCGGGAAATATGCATACATTGTGCCCCCTCATAGGGTTCTCTGAAAAGAGGACTGTCTATCTCGACGCCCAGTTACTTGACGTCCGTGGACAGGGCAGTGCCATTAAGTGAAGACAGTCGAAACTTTGGTACTTTATTATTGTAAATACGCAGTACAACCTTATTACGTTAAGCCCGACTTTGGCTTTCCAGACGTATTTTGTTTTAATTTTTCTAGTAGGATCCTTTCTAGTAGGAGAACTCCTCCCTGGTAGTTTCCTTTTACATGAGGCGGGTAGTTTTACCGAACTCATGTTAGTTCGTATTAAAAGACGCACCCCACACCTTCTTCGAATGCGGCCACTTCGCACCCCACAACATCGGTAAAAAGGACACTTGGTACATATTTTTTGGTAGTTTGACCCCAAAAGTGATCTGCAGTAGTTACAGACGTGATGTGGTCAGTAAATTCGTAAGGCATGTGCTACAACCCCATTCGCGTGAGACAAGCCATAGGGCTCACACAGACGCCTCTAAACACAAAGTAATACTAAATACTGTTGCAGGCGCGAAAAACTGCGTGTGCCTTGGAGGATAGATTTTCAGGTGAGCCCTTTAAAAGCAGAAGGAGTTTCCAAATATAAAGCAAATCAATCTGAGTTCAATAGCAAAGTCAAGCCCTAATTTACATAAAGCGTTACAGAAGCAAATAAAAATGTGGTAGCAACACTTAGAGAAAACACTGTGCAATACATGCCAATGTCTACGCCTACCAGACGATGCCCCAACTTTTAATAAAAAGAACTAACACATAGGTGGGTTGTGCGTGTGTATTGGTGCGTGCATACACCTGCGCGCAAAAGGTAGTCAATAACTGTGATGCCATCAATCATAGCAGGAAGGCACTCAGTTGTCGGCTAATATGGCGCTGCTGTCAAAAATTAATAAGTCATAAAAAATATGACCGAAGGCAGGCAAGAGCAAAACAGTTCAGAGGTAGAAAAGGGCAGTAAAATTAAATGCAGAAGGCGTATGCGTTGGCGTCGATAAAGTTGAAGCACAGCTAAAATAGGTGTGAACGAATGTGCCAAATGCAGCAGCTGACAGGCGAACTGCCCTTTCAATGTTGCTAGCAAGAAATTGTGTGTAAAAAATAGTGTGCAGCAGCTCAAATGTAGATTGAATAATAGGCGGTGCACAGTCGTTCAGAATCGGCAAAGGTTTATAAGTGGGAATTACAAATCCTTTTCTTCCAAATTTTATTGATTAGCTTATTGAATTGATATTTTAGAAAAGTGCCCCTAATTTCACTGTTTGTTATAATGTCAGCAAAAAAATCGGAGAAATTGTATATATTGCTGCAAGTATATATTTCTAAATAATTTTACTGAGAGTTCGTCAACGATTTCTATCACTGAGCAAATAATTTTAACAGTATTGTAGCAAATTTTAAGATATTCTCGATAATTCTTCACCTTCCTTTACCCTTTGAATCGTTGAACTGTCTTATAAATAAATATATATTATACAAGTTCTTTGTTCACAGCACTACTATGGTAGTTTTACTTCACATTTAAAAACTCGTGTACTTAACTTATAGCGCGCAAAAATTAAACTGATTGATTTTCCCTTAGATTGCGCTGCTTTTATACTCTCAGTTGGCTCGTTCACTTGTTTCTGCCAGGAGTTGGATTTTTCACGATTAGCCTTCTCGAAAAGTAGTTTATTTAATTCTCGCTTTTGCTTATCATATTGGATTTGGCAATATACAAGTTTATCTGAAGTTTTTACATAGTCATTTCTGGGTATCATTTTCACTATTGCCAACACATATACAATATTTGTATATGCCTGAGTAACATGCGCTCTTTATTGTTGTGTATATCTATTTGTGTGCAGCTGTTTTCTATTTCATCCAGTTGTCTTGCAAACTAATACTAAAATTTTCGCCGGGATTGGGTTTTAAAGGGCAAACAGCTCCACATTGCTTGCAGTGCTGTCCGGCTAGACCGATCCCAAATAACTCTCTGCAGGAACCACTAAGTTATCATGTATATTAAATTACTGTTCACGGAGGTTGTTTTTAATCGAATCAGTTTGTTAATTTCATAAACCTATTGATGACATTTGTTGAGCAGTTTGATACCTCCATTGTACCGGATTGCACGGAACCACCACGTGTCCGGTAGATGATATTTGTCAGGGCTGAACATTCGCAAAGGGAATAGGTGACCGTATTCTTACAAACCTTCAAATCTACACATGTCGTTGAAGGGGATTTCCATTATTTGAGCAGGCCTAATGGCTAGTGTCCTCTATTTGAGGCTATCATTTTAATATTTCCTTATAAGGCCAATTTATTAAATCCTCAGTTTTTGTTTTTTTTTTTTTTTTTTTTGATTGTAGTTCGGCCAAATTCCCATGGTAATCCAACATGAGTACATGGAATACCAGTTTTGAATAGCGAATTTCTTGAGATAGGTAAGAATCTCACTTTTTATTGATGTAAGAGCAAAGCGGCTGCCTCAGTGATGTCTAACGATGTAACGGCTTATAGCAGCTCATCCGCTTTTTAATTGCCATCTATACTCCTAAGACTTGGTATTCATGTGAAAGCAATGGTTGCTGAGTTCGCTGTACTGCGCAGCACTTTCTTATAGTTATCGACGGTCTTGGAAGACGTAAGTGCATACCTCTTGACCAATTACAGAGTTCTCTAGTAGGAAGCCGAAGGCGTGTTCTATTCGTAGAAGCTCTGCTTGAAAATTTCTAGCTGAGTTTAGTAGATGGATTGAGAGTGCGACATCTAGCTGTTCGGAGAAGAACCCTGCACCAAACCGCGGTCCATTTTCAAAAAGGTGGTGAAAAGTGAGGCGGAGGGTGTCGCCTACATACCACGTGGACTGACAAGTCCGTCCTCGAGGGTACCCTCAACTTGCCAAGGTTCAATGTAGACGAAATATATTCTATTGTCGTATATAGATCGGGTAGGCGTTTTAGGACGCCGCTATGAAATTGCTTTCCGTTTCAGCATCAACACTCCCTGAGTTTGACGGTAGAGCTAATGGCTGTATGGCGTATATAGAGGTCCCGTGGTAGCTGGTTCATGATAAAATTTAACTGATTAGGCTGCCTGTTTTACCTTGTTTTGTGTTTTCTTTTTTTTTGTTATATTGCGTAGGGAACGATAAACGATTAAGACTACCGTTTAAGGTCATATCGTGAGCTTTGATTTCAGGCTCCAGTTGAGAGCGGAAGCTCTGTGAAATTTAGTGAAGGCAGGTGAAATTTAGGTATTTTGGTTCTGTTGAGAGCAAGGCCGCTCGATGGCGCCCAGGTATGCAACCTGCTAAGCGCACGCTATAAGATTTATCTTAACGTGGTTTGTTGCATACGCTACTTACCACCTTGACGCCATACTTATCAAGCACGAGTAATATTTCGTCTAGTGCTAAAACCCATAGTAGTGCAGAAGGAACAAAAACCTGACCTCTAAACTACCCATAAACTCAATTTCGGTTCAAATACATTTTCAGCGTCCTCGAAAATCCCGCACTATTCAGTTTTTTACAAATATATTCAATTTCGGTTTATGCATGTATTGAGATTATGCCGCTAGCCGATACAACCTATACCACTGTGCAGGGCGCAAAAATAACAAAAATTTTAAAAAACAATAGGTGTTATATAGGTATGCAAAAACTTTGCCAACGAAATACGTTGAGTACATAGAAGCATGGGTAAACTACATATTGTGGTAACTTTTGGCGCGCATGTCAAAAAGTCGCTACTATAGCCCCATTACCGCCGCTAAAGTGCAATGAACAGTTGCGAACTGAGTGCCGCGATTCAGTACGGAAGTGAAAAAACGGTGGAAAGGAAGCTGCTCGTTGACTTCAAATTGGCTGTCCATTATGTACCGTTTGAATGATGGTGGCAAGTAGGTAAGTAACTTGTTATAATGCCGCAGATGTTGCTACGTAGCTAATGTTATCGTTGTTTTTGCGCTGTGATAGCCACAAAACTGAAATATTTATGTTGCCAGTAAAATAAACAATATTTTCAATAACAATAATTTGCATATAGCATGCTTCGTTGCACATGTTAGTCTTGAAGGCGTGGGACGCTTAGTGGAAGTAACATGTAATGTGGCAAGTGGAAATATGCTAAAATATATTCGTGCTATTTAAAAGTTTGAGATTAATATCAGAGGTACAGAAAAAATTTTGAAGTACATAACACGACTTACTTACATTTTGCTGGGCGTTAGCGAGACAGTTCCAAAAAGGAGCGAATTATACTTTATTTTGCAGTATATAATATTGTAGCGAATATAAGTAGTTTCGATACAACACTATGCCGTTAGTAATAAAAGCTAGACAACAACAACAAGCCAAGCAGATGAAATAGAATACAGACACACACGCATGTAGCCAGCAACATATAGCGCATATTACTCAGACAAATACACTCATATACATAGAGGTCACCAGTGAATATGAGACACAGATATGTACACAGAAATAAAGAGCGTACATTACCCAGGCATATACACACACATACAAAGAATGCAACAATGAACTTGAGGTATGAAGCAAATAAGCAACTAATCGAGAAAGCTGTTCGCGAAAAGTCAAGGCCCTGGTAGAAATAGGCGAAAGAGGCAACTGAGAGTATAAAAGCAGCACAAGCTAAGGTATAGTCAATCAGTTATACTTTAGCACGCTATAAGTGAAGTACGCAAATTCATTAAAATGTGAATATCTACTAATTTAGTAGTACTGTTAATGGAAAGTATTTTACAAATCGAACATTTCAGTTTATTTATTCGACAGTTAAGTGATTCGAACGATAATATAAGGAGCAGAGTTTTCGAGAATTTATTAAAATTTGCTACAATATTTTACTCCCCTACCGAATATGTTAAAAAAAGCTATCTTATTGTTGGAAAAAGGCGTATAATAACATATGTTTCAGAAACGGCCTATTTCATTTTCTTGGATAAACTACCAAAACATTGATTTACTTGAAGGTATAATGGGGACAACTAAACGTGAATTCAGAAAGATGTATGGACCAGGGCTTCTAAAAATAAAGAGATAAGCGAAAGTATTGTCCATACCTTAGCGATGAGGTTGGGAACAAGTCAGTTTCACAAGTTTTAAGATTTTCTATCTTGGGAAATAAGTTGAGGGGGATTGCCAGCATACCGGTCCTCCCTTAAGAATGTGGTCATACTCTAACTCTCACTCAAATAAAGCTGGTTTCCTCTACATATATCAAATATCTTACTCTATTAATTTGAGTTGATAACCCTGAACGAAGTATTTCAAACATTTAGTCAGTTATCATATGTCTCTTGGGCGGACGAGTTATCTAAGTATGCACGAGGCGCAATTAATGTAGTCTTGAGACTTTTCCACTCTTCTGAAAACACCAGAAATCTTGGTGAAATCTCGGCTCGCATGCCTGTTTCAATCCGCTAATAAATTTCCTAGTGAATTACTTGTCTTATGCATCAATGATAGCAGCTTGGGATACAAAACCCACAGGCGGCTGCCCTTCCAAGTGGGAAGAAGTCAGATTTAAAAAGTCATTACAAAACCTGGTAACATGTTTGCCTGCATATGTGTTCAACAAAAATTCGTACGTAAAGCTGGAAGCTCAAATATGATAGAGCCTCACCTTGAAACACTGGATGTCTTGACAGCACCTATTTTGGCAGACCCAGCTCTTTACGCGTCAGAAGTATTTTAGGGTTCTATTGACCGTAAGTAAAAACGATATGAGTTGGATACCATGGGGCTTTTTGGAAGCCCGACGGCCTATAAATTTAAATGCAAACTGAGCACGATATATGAATAACTTTGCACTAACTAGATATTCGTTATAAATAAAAACAAAACAAGTAAATATTTGGCGCGCTTACCCCCGAAAAAATTAAGGTCGAGCTTCTCATTCAATTTTCCCCGTGCTCTTTTTATATGATATGTGACATATCACTTGGTAATAAAATTAAGTGGTTAAGAAAGCTAGGCAGAATCGCTGCGGTAAAAAGCTTCAGACAGGAATAATTCCCAAAAATTTAACGATTTGCAGAAGGTTCCATGACCGCGATAGATTCTTGGGAACCATAATAACGACATGCAAAGGCTTGGATTCAGAAATATAGGAAAGGGGAAACCATGACTGTGTTGGCACAGATAGGTGGGTGAAAATCTCGAATTTACTTGCTGCTTCCAATTAAGTTTATTAAAATGGAAATAGCGGCTGGAATAGCCTGACTCAATTCAAGCTTTTCTGGTTCTTAATTCTTGTTCTTGAGAAACGAACGACCTATTCTTAAAACAACGACTTTGTTTTTGGCTGGTCTTAAAATATGAACAAATTTTGCGGTTGCGATCGTGTGCCGCGAGTTCGTCCACCGTTAAACTCTAAAGTTTTTAGAACAGTTTTTTATGTTCTATTTTTTAAATCTTACTTTTCGTGCAATTCCATTCACACAGGTAATTCTCAAACTTGTTATGAAAAGTTTTAAGTATATATTCAGATTGCATCAATAAAACGAAGAATTTCTCAATAAGAGAAATTTATGAAAAAATGCATATTATACGTTTCTATTTAACTCTTGGATTTTAATAATAGTTTTTCTGTTATCAGTAGTTTTTATTAATGAAAAAAAAAATTATTATTAATAAAAAATAAGTAAGGAAGGCTAAATTCGGATGTAACCGAACATTGCATACTCAGCTGGCAAATTACAGCTTGCAAAAGTTTTAAATTGCCTTCTTTTATAAGCCCACTGTCCAAAATTTTAAAGATTTTCTATTCTGCGTCACAAGGTCAACCCACCTACCAACTTTCATCTTTTTATCAGTTTTTGGTAATAAATTATCTCACTTTTTCCGTTTTTCGAAATATTCGATATCGAAAAAGTGGGCGTGGTTATAGTCCGATTTCGTTCATTTTTAATGGCGATCTGAGATGAGTGCCAAAGAACCTACATACCAAATTTCCCCCAATATACCTCAAAATTTACTCAAGTTATCGTGTTTACGGACAGACCGACGGACGGACATGGCTAAATGAATTTCTTGTTTCGCCCAAATCATTTTGATGTATAGAAGTCTATATCTATCTCGATTAGTTTATGCCGTTATGGGGTACCGTTATGCGAACAAAATTAATATACTCTGTGAGCTCTGCTCAGCTGAGTATAAAAAATAAATAAATGGGCATTACTTGCAATCCCACTCCCACCAAAGTTCAAGCACAAACCGTTCTTTAATTCAGACCGAAAAATGTTAAATCGACCACAAATCTTTTTCGTAGCGTAAGAACGAAAAATCTTAAATCAAGCCCATGTAGTGCTTGCAATGAGTACAGAAGGTTCATACATCCATACCAAACTGGTCATAAAATACGAACGGTGTGCTTGGAAAAACTGTTCTTAAAACAAGCCCATCGGTCACGAGTAAGAAAAAACGTACTTAACAGACTTTTGTCAACGAATGTTCTTAATTTTGAACTTGTTTCGTTCGTTTTAGAACGATTTTTTCTCTGAGTGTAGCGACGATTGGACCAAAGACCCTCAATCATTCCATAAGTGACAGAGTAGTTAATGCAAAACATATGGGAAATCCGCCAAATTTTGGTTTTATTGGAGAAAAATATTTTTTTTTGCAACATGGTACCACGCAAATATCTTTTTGTTAGGAACATTGAGGGGTAACTTGGAACTATAGTGCATCGCCGTTACTCGTCTTACATAATGCCTCAAAAAGATATAGTCAAAAGATCGAGCAAAATATTTACAAATTGAGGTCGCAATGTTAATATACATTTTTATCAACACTACTGTACCGATTATATCGAAATTTTAACAAAATATGAAGATGTGTGCAGCTGTTAGCTATGTAAAAATTTTTTGATACACGAGACCCGGTTTTGTAGATATCGGTAAAAATGTAAAACCGAATAATCGCCAATTATTTTTTACTGCAAAGTTTGCTATACATTTATTTTAACACCTTTCTACCGATTCTTTTGAAACTTTAAAAATCTATATATATATATATGTGAGCGGAGAATGTTTAGGTAAACAAGTTTTAATACCCGAGATCCGGTTTTGTAGATATTGATAAAAATATAAACCCGGAAAACCTTACATTTTTTTACTGATTTAAATATTTCTTATCCTATTGTGTTGAAATTTTATCAGGATGTACATATCTATGTGGGGTATATTTAGGTAAAATTTTGTTGATACCCGAAACCCGGTTTTAGAGATATCGGCTAAAATATGAAACCGGGTAACCGTCTGTTGCGAAAGATGTGTTTCGACCTTAGTGGTCAGTCAAAGAAAAGTTTTGAAGTACGATGCAACCTTGCGCGTGATTGACCAATTCAGTGCAAATGGTTGCTGCGACCAACTTAACTCTGCCACTTCCGGCCTTTTCAACTCCAACCACCAAGCAGAACACACGGCGAAGAATAAACTAGGTAAGATTTGCAATCGAAATTAGAAAAGGGGAGCAGATTCTCATGAATGGCATCTCATTCGACAGATTTGATTCCATCGCCCTACGTAAATGGCAATTCACAAGAAAATACTGTAAAAGATCAACAACACGCAGTGTCTCAGCAGCAAAGCCGGCAGAGGAGTCACAAAATTGCAGCCTCACACTGACAGGGCATCGAAGCACTAAGAAGCTTGGAAGATTTCCACGGCAATTGGGTGTTGAATACGAACGTGCGCAAGCCAGCGCGAGAAAAGAATCGACGAAACACCAAGTAAGAGAGCAGAGCAGCGTGGACAGACTGTAGGCGCCGGCACAACAGTTCGATCATCACAGCGATTCAACGACAAGAACTCAGCACACGGGAGCAGTATATACAACCAGGTAGTTAGTTTTAAACCAAAAGTTCGGCTGGGGCCATGCGTTGCTAATCAGTTCGAATACACACTTGCTTCAAGCAAAAAACGCTAGTGCAGGCAGAAACGCTTGGTTGAGCGCGCAGCACGGAGTGCTCGCAAACAGTGGCCACTCGCCCGAGCAGCATAATAACACATATATGTGCATAGGGAGTGGGTGGCGGCGCGCTGATCAAAGGGGGTGATTTTTGTGAGAAGGAAAAAGACAAACGCGAATCTATTCGTCAAGAGCAACAGACGTGTCGGTATCCAGCACAAGGAAGCTGGATAGCCAAAGCAGTGGATGAACGGCAGAAAATAACGAGCGCCATATATAATTTTAATGATGCTGTTGTTGTTGTAAGCGGGTTTATTTAAGAGCGACTATTGTTGCGGGCATCGGCGAGGGTAACTATTGTTATAGCGGCAACCGTGAATCTCTTCATCAAAAGCAACTAAACGGTGGCTGGTCGAATTGCTTGTAGCCAGCGCATGGAAGCTAGGAGGTAGTTTAAGAGCGTGCACAATGGTGAAAATATTGTTGATTAATTATTGTGGTTGTTATCTAAAAGTTGTTTGTGAGTGACCACTGTCTTGAGCGTGGGACAGAGGGTGAGTGGTGCGCTTGATATAGAAACATAATAGTAAAGCGCAATGAGCGCTGTGTGCCCCGTTGCTAGTTACCAAAGGCGCCTTAGGGTGATCAGCTGGTGAGGTTTTGTTTGTTTTGCTTGGGTGTCTGTCCCAAGAGATTATGTCTCGCGGTTGTCGCCCCACTCAATCCCTGTCTGATTCCCTCTATTCATACTGACACTACTATTTGCGTGCGCTCACATATAATTCACACTGGCACATTTCACATTTTCATATTCCGGGTGACTCTTAAAACGAATGAATGAACGAAATATGCGGCCGTGGTGTTATGTATGCCTGTGTAAAAGCGCGTGAATCAACGCAAGGTTATTTAGTTCAGTTAAAGGTCCAAAAAGGGGACGGTCACATATTTCGTTAATTCAAAGTGAAGAGCTAACTGCAAGGCATTCGAGGGCGGAATGGTAAGAGCATCTCATCGTAGTGGCTAATCATAGAGGCGCGCACCCCTATTCGTGTTCACAGTTGTTTGTTATCTCGGTTGGAATGCTGAATACCTGTAAACGATTCCCTGCTCAAATGCCTTCGCTTCAGGCTTTTGTTTAAGCAAATTCGTTTAGATCAAGTATCCCTTTTCTAAACCACTATATTACACTGCACGTATATACATACATTTGAATTTGTACATATTCGTTCTCAAACGCGAGATGAAGTAAGTTTGAGTTAATGCACTGATGAGAGTGATCGGGTGTAGTAATAACTGAAGAATCGGAGAACTTAGTATAGGTCGATTTAGTTGTATAAAAGCACGGCTGATGCATGCCGCTCAATGTGCATTAGGAATATAAGCTATGAGGTGCGATGACACCTGTAAATATGAAATTTAACCTTGTCGTAGATATAAGCTATTGCTAAATAAATAATGAATTGCTAAGGATGAAGATGTAGTGTGTGGTGAATGGGGGATGTCGGGGTGATCTGTTGGTAATGGACAGACGGACGTGAGGACAGGTATTTACTATGGGGCCAGCCAGTGGTGGCCATGGCGGGCAATGGTAGGGGGGAGTTGTGAAGGCAGATGGGCCTGCCTCGATTGTATGGAGGCGAACTGCAGGACGACGGCGACGAGGTATCATGGTTGAGGTCAGGTGAGTAAGGGGGTTATGTTAGTGGCAGCAAAGGGGTACGATTTTTTTTATTGTTTCTGCGGTTTACCTAAGCGGTTTTTGACAGCTATGATGATTGCAAAACCCACCCCATCCGGCGAGCTAAGTCGATAATGCAAGCGTACCCAGCTGATCATCGTGCCCTATTTTCCTTTCGGGGGAACTTGATTGCGGCAACCGGGGGTAACAATAGAAAATGGCGCCCAACGTGGGGCCACGTGAAGTGGCTTCCACACATTTCGGAATTAGATGAGGACCAATACCGTGATATATCGCTCGTCTAGACAGGGACGTAAGTAGACAGGGGGAGCAACGTTGACAGCTTACTAGGCTGTGGTTGGTGCCTTGTAAATGTGTCAACGCTGTTACATAATTTTTCTTGTTATTTTCTTGAGGGAGGGTCGGCTACTAACTATCGGGTCATTGTTCGATTTTTATGAGGTAGATCCTCTGGCAGAGTGGGTGTTTAGATGGAGAGGTGGCTACTACCTATGGGCTTAGTAAGAGAGCGTTCGTATGAGGTAACTTCCCATGGACACGCACTGAGGGGACCTCGTGTCCAGCCCATTAGGATGAGGGTCAAGTCCTTTTGGTTGTGGACACTGGTTCTGGGGAGACGATATTTATAAAATTGGGGGGTAAGGCGACGGGACAGGACTGAGTAGTCAAGATAGGTCACCCTAAGCTAAGTTCATCACACACACACTATTGAGCGTAAATACGTGCTATTCAGAGGATATACATATCAGGGAATTAACACAATTCAAAAATTTTCTATATAACACTACTGCGCTAAAGCGTACATAAACACAAACAAACATTTAACTGGCATTTAACAAAATTTAATTATGCCTAAAAAGGGTAGAAAGAAAAGGGCCGTCACGAGAAGCCAAGTTGATGCTTCGAAGTCGGTGGAGGAGATTGAGTCGGAAGAGGGGGAGCAGTTATCCTCGAACAAGGTTAGTCCAGGGGCATCGGGCTCTGGAAATTCGACACAAAGAATGATCGCCGTTGGGGATGTTGCTACTCCGGAAGCTACTATACTAGATAAAGTGGGGGGCGAGCTTTTACAAAAGTTCGAATCATTATTCTTCCAATATCAGACGGAAGTTAATCGCACAACGGCTGAAGCTATAGGCGAGGCCATAAACGGGATGCGAAAGGAGCTCAAGTCACTGGGGGAACGAGTCTCGAAAGTCGAGAAGCCTTGCGAGGGCCCTCGGGCAGACGCGAATTGTGGTCTCCCGGAAACTGACGTTCTTTCCGCATCGGCGGGATGCGAAGAGACAAGGGGAGAAGGAGAGAGAGAGACAGTGGACCAGGTGGAGCTCACCGGCCGTCGGCTCTTTACTCCATCTCCGCAGAAAAGACATTCTTACCCGGTTAGTAACAAGAACAAGTTCAAAACCATCAGGGACTGGGGGTTGAAGTACGACGGTGGTGCCAAATCAATCCCTATAGAACGGTTTCTGTTTAGAGTGGAGACTCTAAAAAGACAACACGCAGTCTCGTCTGAGGATATACATGCCAATTTTCACCTGCTGTTGAGCGGAGCTGCCCAAGAGTGGTTTTGGCTGTATATGGAGGAACACTCTGGTCTGGAAGGAGATGCTTTTGCTCACCTGCGTGAGGCGCTCGTTGAGCAGTTCCGCAAGGCGGACTGTGACGAGGAAATTCGTCAAGCGATGAACGAAAGGAAGCAGGATCATCGCGAATCATTTGACGAATTTTACGCGTGCGTGAGGGGCATGGCGTTGACCATGAAAACCCAGATGCCAGAACGGAGTTTGGTGAGTCTCATACGCAAGAACTTGAAGGCGAAGGTGAAGAATATCGTGTTTGGTTGTCACATAACAACGCTCGCGGAGTTGAAAGCGGAGTGCAGACGTGCAGAGAAACATTTCGCGGACCAGGAGCGAAAGTTTGAGACGAGAAGGGGCGTCGATGAAGTTGACCTAGTCCGGGAAGAGGTCGGCAAGGATGAGGATCGGCGAGTAGTAGAGGCACTGGAAAAACGAGGACGCGCGATGAATGCAAGGGAAAGCTCAGCAAGGCCATCAGACGCGGCCAGAAGGAAATATGATGAACAGGGATGTGACTCACACTTCCACGAACTGCGGTGTTACAAATGCGATAAGACAGGTGCTAGGCTAGTACCGTGCGAGAAGTGCGGGGAGGAAAACCGTCTTCCTGGCGGAAGCACCGGGTCGTCTCGCCAGGAAAAGAAGATCCCGGAGACCCAGCAGCAGTCAAATCCATTTTAAAAGCAGTTGCCTCAACACCTGAGGTGGAATGCAAACCGGCGGTGACACCATTCAAGACATTGGAGGAAAGGGAGAAACAGTACCGAGAAGCAAGAAAGAAGATATTTGGGACTGTGGGACATAGCGAGAAGACGTGGAGTACCGGAGCCACAGGGAGGAATACGAAAAAGATCAAGGCATTGCGTAAGAAGGACGAGGAACGAAAGCGGCTGAGAAAAGCGATGACGTCGACCATAATAAAAGACGAGGTGGACCGAAGACCGTATGCGGAGGTCATAGTGGGAGACATTTGGATGCGCGGACTGTTAGACAGCGGGGCTTCAGTCAGCTGTCTGGGAGGACCCGCCATCGGAAGATTGGACCTGGAGGGCGTCGTTGCTATGGATGAGCAGCTAAGAACAGCGGACGGAAAGGGACAGGCAGTTGTGGGAAAAGTGAGGCTGAAGATAAGCTGGCGTGGCAAGACAAAGTGTTTAGATGTGTACCTGGTGCCCAGCTTAAAGCAGGAATTATACCTAGGGATAGATTTTTGGGAGGCATTTGGATTATGGACGTCGGAAATAGCGGAAATTGACATTGATAGTTCAGGTATGGTGGAACTGACCCCAAAACAAAAGATGGAATTGCAGCGGGTAAAGTCATTATTTCCGTCATCGGCAGAGTTGGGATTGGGCAAAACACACTTAATGGAGCACATTATCGAGGTACATGACGAGACCACACCTATCAAGCAACGCTATTACCCGATGTCTCCGGTAAAGCAGAAACTGGCCTATCAGGAAATAGACAGAATGCTGGAGCTCGGAGTAATAGAAGAGAGTGATAGTGCTTGGAGCTCGCCTATAGTGCTTGTCCAAAAACCCGGAAAGAACCGACTTTGTGTAGATATGCGCAAGTTGAACGAATGCACGAAGAAGGACGCTTACCCGACCCAGCATGTCGAGGGCATCCTTAGTCGGCTACAGGATACCTACTTCATAACGGGGATCGATCTGAAGGATGCCTTTTGGCAGATCCCGTTAGCGAAGGCGGCACGCGAAAAGACGGCCTTCACAGTCCCCGGGCGTCCACTGTATCACTTCAAAGTAATGCCATTCGGGCTGTGTAATGCCAGTCAGCGACTTTGCCGATTGATGGATCGCGTCATTCCCTCAAGGCTACGAGAAAATGTCTTTGTGTATATTGGTGATTTGCTGATATGCTCGCCGGACTTCGAGACGCATCTGCAACATCTCGCGGAGGTCGCGGAGTGTTTATCGAAGGCAGGGCTCACCATCAATCTGCTAAAGTCACCTTTCTGCCAAAAGGAGATAAAGTACTTAGGTTTCATAGTAGGGCAAGGAAAGGTGAAAACGGATCCAATCAAAGTGCAGGCTATGTTGGATTTTCCGATTCCGAGTACCACCAAGCAGCTGCGACGATTTTTGGGCTTGACAGGGTGGTACAGAAGATTCATCCCGAACTTTGCGACAAAGACCGCACCACTTACGGACTGCCTCAAGAAGAAGAAGGAGTTTGAGATGACGGCCGAGGCCGTAGAGGCTTTCGAACAACTCAAGCTGGAGCTGACTTCGCCAAAGGTGCTCATGAATCCAGACTTTGGGAAACGTTTTTATGTCCAGTGTGACGCATCCACCACGGGCATAGGAGCAGTGCTATTTCAGTTGGACGAGGAAGGCAATGAGCGCCCTATTTCGTACATCTCGCAGAAGTTGAACGTGGCCCAGCGGAATTATATAATTACGGAGTTGGAATGTCTGGCTGCGGTCAACAGTGTGAAGAAATTTCGCCCCTATATCGACGGAACTCCATTCACTATCATCACAGACCACATGAGCCTGAAATGGCTCATGGGTCAAAAGGATCTGGCAGGTCGTCTGGCGCGCTGGAGTCTCAGGTTGCAAGCGTACGATTTTGACATCGTGCATCGCAAGGGCACCCAGAATGTGGTGCCGGACGCGCTCAGTAAAATGCACATGGGCGAAATCGATGTCAGAAGCCTTTCGACGGACATCTCACTAGAGGACGCCGAGTTCAAGTCAGACACCTATCGGGACTTGGTAAGAGTCACGAGTTCCAATGCAGAGAGACTGCCTGACGTGAAGGTCATACGCGGTATAATTTATAAGAGAGACGGGTTCAGGAGAGAAGAGGATGATGAGGAGGGCCTTTGGAAGATATGGGTACCGGAGGGTCTTCGCGAGACGCTGCTGAGGAAGATGCATGATGGACCGGCAGCCGGTCATGGAGGCATAGCCAAAACGCTCAGGCGCTTGAGGGCCAGATACTATTGGCCAGGAGTGGTGACCTCGGTCAAAAGCTTCGTAGGAAACTGCGACGTTTGCAAACGCTGTAAGACCTCGAACACCACAAGCCGACCTCTCATGGGCGGACGGACAGTGACGGACAGAGCGTTCCAGCGTCTATACGTGGATTTTTGCGGACCTTATCCGCGATCTCGAGACGGAAACAGTTACGTGTTTGTGGTGCTGGATCACTTCTCCAAGTTTCTGTTCCTGAAGCCCATGAGGAGTGCCACGGCGAAGGAGGTGGTTCGTTACCTTGAGGCGAATGTATTCCATGTATTCGGAGTGCCCGAGGTTATCCATTCCGACAACGGGCGTCAGTTCGTATCGGAACTGTTTGCGAGCTTCCTGAATAGCTATGGCGTGAGACATGTTCGGACGGGGGTGTATTCCCCACAAGCGAATGCCTCAGAGAGGGTGAACAGATCGTTATTGGCGATAATCCGGTCATACATTGAAGAGGACGACCAGAGGTCTTGGGACAGTAAGGTGTCAAGGGCAGCTTTTGCACTGCGCAGCGCGGTGCATGAGGCGATTGGAGCGGAGCCATACAGGGTTGTTTTCGGGCAGACAATGGTCCAACATGCGGAAACTTATCCGATACTGCGAGCTTTGGGCGAGGCCGCTGACTCGGAGACTGTGATAGCTCCGAAGGATGTGAGGCTCAAGCTGCTAAGAGAAAAGGTAACCAAGAACCTGAGGCTGGCATACGAGAAGGGTCAAAGAGCCTACAACACACGAGCCAAGCCGAGATCGTTCCAGGTGGGTCAATTGGTCTACCGAAGGAACTTCCGCCAAAGTGAGGCAACACAGGGCTATAACGCGAAACTGGCGTCGAAGTTCATTAGAGCGTTGGTAACAAAACGCGTTGGCCAATGCTTGTACCAGTTATCTGACTTACAGGGGAGGTCCATAGGGGTCTTCCATGCCAAAGATCTTAAGATCTGACATAGGGACGTGGGTTCGAGCCCCATACGCGCGGACGTATAGCAAAACATCTTCCTGCTTTTCGAGCTCATCGAATCCCCGTAGCATCTTCGATTAACTCGCCCTGTTGCGAAAGATGTGTTTCGACCTTAGTGGTCAGTCAAAGAAAAGTTTTGAAGTACGATGCAACCTTGCGCGTGATTGACCAATTCAGTGCAAATGGTTGCTGCGACCAACTTAACTCTGCCACTTCCGGCCTTTTCAACTCCAACCACCAAGCAGAACACACGGCGAAGAATAAACTAGGTAAGATTTGCAATCGAAATTAGAAAAGGGGAGCAGATTCTCATGAATGGCATCTCATTCGACAGATTTGATTCCATCGCCCTACGTAAATGGCAATTCACAAGAAAATACTGTAAAAGATCAACAACACGCAGTGTCTCAGCAGCAAAGCCGGCAGAGGAGTCACAAAATTGCAGCCTCACACTGACAGGGCATCGAAGCACTAAGAAGCTTGGAAGATTTCCACGGCAATTGGGTGTTGAATACGAACGTGCGCAAGCCAGCGCGAGAAAAGAATCGACGAAACACCAAGTAAGAGAGCAGAGCAGCGTGGACAGACTGTAGGCGCCGGCACAACAGTTCGATCATCACAGCGATTCAACGACAAGAACTCAGCACACGGGAGCAGTATATACAACCAGGTAGTTAGTTTTAAACCAAAAGTTCGGCTGGGGCCATGCGTTGCTAATTAGTTCGAATACACACTTGCTTCAAGCAAAAAACGCTAGTGCAGGCAGAAACGCTTGGTTGAGCGCGCAGCACGGAGTGCTCGCAAACAGTGGCCACTCGCCCGAGCAGCATAATAACACATATATGTGCATAGGGAGTGGGTGGCGGCGCGCTGATCAAAGGGGGTGATTTTTGTGAGAAGGAAAAAGACAAACGCGAATCTATTCGTCAAGAGCAACAGACGTGTCGGTATCCAGCACAAGGAAGCTGGATAGCCAAAGCAGTGGATGAACGGCAGAAAATAACGAGCGCCATATATAATTTTAATGATGCTGTTGTTGTTGTAAGCGGGTTTATTTAAGAGCGACTATTGTTGCGGGCATCGGCGAGGGTAACTATTGTTATAGCGGCAACCGTGAATCTCTTCATCAAAAGCAACTAAACGGTGGCTGGTCGAATTGCTTGTAGCCAGCGCATGGAAGCTAGGAGGTAGTTTAAGAGCGTGCACAATGGTGAAAATATTGTTGATTAATTATTGTGGTTGTTATCTAAGAGTTGTTTGTGAGTGACCACTGTCTTGAGCGTGGGACAGAGGGTGAGTGGTGCGCTTGATATAGAAACATAATAGTAAAGCGCAATGAGCGCTGTGTGCCCCGTTGCTAGTTACCAAAGGCGCCTTAGGGTGATCAGCTGGTGAGGTTTTGTTTGTTTTGCTTGGGTGTCTGTCCCAAGAGATTATGTCTCGCGGTTGTCGCCCCACTCAATCCCTGTCTGATTCCCTCTATTCATACTGACACTACTATTTGCGTGCGCTCACATATAATTCACACTGGCACATTTCACATTTTCATATTCCGGGTGACTCTTAAAACGAATGAATGAACGAAATATGCGGCCGTGGTGTTATGTATGCCTGTGTAAAAGCGCGTGAATCAACGCAAGGTTATTTAGTTCAGTTAAAGGTCCAAAAAGGGGACGGTCACATATTTCGTTAATTCAAAGTGAAGAGCTAACTGCAAGGCATTCGAGGGCGGAATGGTAAGAGCATCTCATCGTAGTGGCTAATCATAGAGGCGCGCACCCCTATTCGTGTTCACAGTTGTTTGTTATCTCGGTTGGAATGCTGAATACCTGTAAACGATTCCCTGCTCAAATGCCTTCGCTTCAGGCTTTTGTTTAAGCAAATTCGTTTAGATCAAGTATCCCTTTTCTAAACCACTATATTACACTGCACGTATATACATACATTTGAATTTGTACATATTCGTTCTCAAACGCGAGATGAAGTAAGTTTGAGTTAATGCACTGATGAGAGTGATCGGGTGTAGTAATAACTGAAGAATCGGAGAACTTAGTATAGGTCGATTTAGTTGTATAAAAGCACGGCTGATGCATGCCGCTCAATGTGCATTAGGAATATAAGCTATGAGGTGCGATGACACCTGTAAATATGAAATTTAACCTTGTCGTAGATATAAGCTATTGCTAAATAAATAATGAATTGCTAAGGATGAAGATGTAGTGTGTGGTGAATGGGGGATGTCGGGGTGATCTGTTGGTAATGGACAGACGGACGTGAGGACAGGTATTTACTATGGGGCCAGCCAGTGGTGGCCATGGCGGGCAATGGTAGGGGGGAGTTGTGAAGGCAGATGGGCCTGCCTCGATTGTATGGAGGCGAACTGCAGGACGACGGCGACGAGGTATCATGGTTGAGGTCAGGTGAGTAAGGGGGTTATGTTAGTGGCAGCAAAGGGGTACGATTTTTTTTATTGTTTCTGCGGCTTACCTAAGCGGTTTTTGACACCTATGATGATTGCAAAACCCACCCCATCCGGCGAGCTAAGTCGATAATGCAAGCGTACCCAGCTGATCATCGTGCCCTATTTTCCTTTCGGGGGAACTTGATTGCGGCAACCGGGGGTAACACGTCAAATATTTCATACCCGTTTGTTAATTTTTTCTCTACACCACTGTAGTATACCATCAATTGCCTCATCTTGGAATATTCACGCAAGGAAAGTTATTGATGTTTGTACATGGGGCAAATATACGAAATTTCCGACAAAAATTGACAATCGTCGAAAAGTGTAGAACATTTTTTTTTTTTTTAATTTTTGTACCAAATTGGTGTTTCTTTTCATTTACTTTTAAATAAAAACTGGTTTAAAAAAAAAAAAACATTTTTTTTCTACACTTTTTGACGATTGCCAATTTTTGTCGGAAATTTCGTATATTTGCCCCATGTACAAACATCAATAACTTTCCTTGCGTGAATATTGCAAGATGAGGCAATTGATGGTATACTACAGTGGTGTAGAGAAAAAATTATCATACAGTTATGAAGTGATAAAATGAAAATTGTAGCTGAGCCCACAAAAAAAGATGCTCCTGAAAAAAATTTACGCAACCAAGTGCTTCCACTTTTCTGCCTCTACCTTCAAAACTGAAAGGGGTACATCGAATTTGAAGAGCCAGGTATTTTAAGTCCCTGATAGGCTATTATCTTGCTAGCGTTTCAGCGATGCCTCAAAATTATATCGAAAAAATTCAAAAAAAAAAAAAAAAAATCAAGGGTATCGCTTGAAAAAGTGCAAAAATCGACGTTTTTTACGTTTCGAAGTTCTGCAAAAACTTACTATCAACTTTCTTGATTTTAGAGATCATCAGATCGGATAGTCAAAAGGTCAGACTTAATGTCCTTGTACTTTTTTCTGGCCTTAAGTTTGTTGCCCGTCTGTAAAACCCGAGTATCCAAAAAAGTAAAAGTTTTCAGGATTTGCCCTTATACAGACACAAAACTAATTTTATACCTATATATATATTTGGAGATGCTTTTTGTTTTTTTATTCCGGATGAGTGATACTAAGGCCATCGGTACAAAATAAGTTTTGTTTGTATATGTTTTGTATTAAGCTCATATTCTCATTTAGAAATCTAGTAAAACGAAACTTTTATTAGAAAATAAAGAAAAGGACAAATCTCATTACAGAGCATACATATCAAACAACATTAAGGTTGCAACTAACAAGAAGCTGTTTGTAACTTACTAAGCAAGAAGTTAAACTACAGAAAAGTGTTTACCATTTCAACTTTAGCTCGTTCAATTCATATTTTTTTTTTTTACTTTTTTAAGTTTCATAAGCGTTTTATGTTTTAATTTTCTACAAATGCAGCAGAAGCCAATGATGCAGAGTAGTTTCTTGTAGCTCCAATACCATTCAAATAACTTTTGCAGAAGCAGCTTGCTGTAATTTCCATTCACAACTAAATAACTAACCAACCAACCAACTAATTAACATACCGAGCTCATAAGTGGATGAATTATGGTTGGCTAAAGTAAATCAAAGTTAGTTGAAGTTTCAAGGCTACAGCACAGATTGTGCATACTCCCACGTCAATAGGAACACAAGCGCACTTATACATACATATGTATATACGTACTCTTACTCAGCCCTGCAAGTTTATTAATTGCGTTATATCCAGTTGGTTAATGGTCGTCTGCAGCTATGTTTTTTTATTGGTATTGTTATTGTTCCTAATTTTATGCTAATACATTCACATTTTCTCATATAATGATAATAATTATGCTTGAAGAAATTTTTCGTGCATCGCTTACCAACAGCTGTTGTTTACTTTGTAGTGTTTCAACAAAATTGTGTATGTATGTGCGTGCGTAATTATGTATATAATTTGCGTAGGTTGGCTATTGTGCGTGATCAGGATACAATTAAATTTTACTCACTCACCTCCAACAACTGTTAGTGGCAACTACTTGGTATAGACTTTTCAAGTACTACAGCAATTATGCTTGAATTTACTAACATATGTGCAATGCGGTGGTGCACTCTGGAGTTTCGCAGAGCTTCGGAAAACTATTCAGCGTTCACCTACGTGTTCTGTGAGCGCAGCGGCAGAGATGCAGTAAAGCAAACAGTGAATAATAATTTTAGCTTTTACCTCTAGGGAAAACCTTTAGTTCAAAACTAGTGTGCTTCTAGTGCATTCAAAACCACTAATAGTCCGCCGTTTATCTCTTTTGCATGATTTTTACTGGCGAATTTAACTTGGCGATGTCCTAGGCGGTGGAAATTGTCCCCGCTGCATTACCTTTTCACTAGTTCCGAACTAGGTAAAGATATCCACTTTAGAACTAGTTCTTTATTGGGTCTTTTTCGATGGTTCCGAGCTAGTGTAAAAATTTAGAGCTAGTAAGTTGTTCCTTTTTTTGGTACCAACATGTTGCTTCTAGTATGATATTATCCCCTTTTTCAATAGTCCCGAGCTTGTCGTAAAGTGTGGGGAAAAAAGGCATACTCATATCGGAATCTCCTTAAAGCTGGTAGCAGATTTTTTGTTGGTGACCTATTTCTCAAATCTTATATATTATTAGAAGATCCGGCAGACGTTGTTCTGCCCTAAATTTGGCCTATCTGCATACATTTTAATAAGCTTTTTCCATCTGAAACTGCCCTCCCCCTCTTCACTTTTTCCTAATCCTTTTATTCACTCCTCCCTCCGTCTTTTTCGCTTCATCCATCTCCATCTTCGTCTCATTCTGTCTATTTCTCAATCTCCTTCTCTCTTTTCTCTTCTATCAATTCCTTCTCATTCTTCTGCATCCCTTATTGCCTGTCCCAGAGGGTGGTATGTATTTTATTCCAGTCCCAGTCCCAGTCATAGTCCTAATCCCAGTCCCAATCCGTATCTGGATAATATATTACTCTGTACTAAAGCACTCATCAACAGCTTTCATTAGATATCCATATTGTATAAACACTGTCTAGGCATTCACTGGCCCACGTTTTGGCCTATATCTCGAGACCCTGTACGTCGATCGCAACCAAGCCTATCTAGTAACCACCGCGTGAGTTTTACGCAACTTGGGTGAAAGTTTGAACAAAATCGACCGACGCATCTCTTCGAACACCGGCGATCAACTACCACACATCTTAGCCTTTCTTTTTATATATGGGGTATTCCATCCCATTTCGACCAATTTTGAACCCGACCCCTTTAGAATTGGCTGAAAGTTTTTTTTCTTTTTCTAGCTTACGAAAGACGTTTTTCAGAAGTTTTTCAAATTTTTTCATCCAACTCAAAAAAATTATGAATTAAAAAAAAAACACCGTTTTTGTTTTCAAAATGCTATAACTTTTTCAAAAATTGACCGTTTGTAATCTTTTTTTTTAAAGAATTTGTTTTTAAATGTACTTTTGGGAAAAAATTCCAAAAAATTTTTAAAGTTTTTTTGCAATTTTTCAGTTTTTCGAGATTTTTCGAATTTCGCCCTTTTTTTCTCATAAAAAACTTCAATCAATTCTGCAATCATCATCATCCCCACTAATCCCGGAGTGGGCCGAGAATTTTTTTTTTTTTATTTAATTGAAAAAAAAAACTTTAAAATTTTTTTTGAATGTTTTCCGTAAAGTACATTTAAAAACATAAAAAAAAAAAAATGATCCCAAACGGTCAATTTTTGAAAAAGTTATACCATTTTTAAAAAAACACCGTTTTTTTTCAAAATATTTAAAACTTAAACACCTATCCAATTACACGGAAGTATATCCGCACCACCTGAAAATATGAGTGCCACTGCGTATACGCAACATTTTATTATTACGTATAAACAAATAAAAAAAAATTGGAATAAAATAATATTGCGACTACATATAAACTGAGATATAACCTATCCTATGTTTCAAGTTAGATCAAACTACACACGGGTTGCAAAACAAATTCAAAATTGGTTCAGTAGTTTAGGAGTCCATCGCGGCCGAAAATGTTATGACACGTGTTTTTTATATATTAAGATTTCTAATTGCTGTTTTTATGTGTAGGTCTCTTTTTCATCTTATTTGGAAATATAATATATCAATGGATAAAATCTAGCTACTAACGAACTAGAACTTATTTAGAACTTTAGGTCTAGTTTCGAACCAGAAATATGTATCACTAATTACTGTCTTCCCTTCAGCGCTACTTTCAGCAGTAAACATTTTAGGCGTGAGCTTTATGCTCAAACATACTCCACATACTTCTACGAGAAAAAAAGTTGCGGTTGTAATCGAAGCTCTTATCTGCGCTTCGAGGGAGACCTTAAGGCCACAATAGAGGGGGACGGTTGGCGCAAGGGTGCTCAAATGGCGACGAGGCGATACATGTGTACACAGATGGTTCCAAAGTTGTGGAAGGAGTAGGGTCTGCGGTATACTGTGCTGATCCGGAAATAAAGAGATACTACGGCCTGCCGAATTACTGTAGCGTTTTCCAAGCGGAAATATTAGTTGTAACCAAAGCAGTAGAAACGCTGGACGAGAATAGCTTCAGATGCAACCGTGTTAACTTTTATATTGACAGTCAATAAGCAATTAAGGCAATAATCTCGCATAGCACAGCATCTAAATGCATGTTATAGTGTAAGAAGTCTCTGGAGAGAATCTGGACAGGGAGAACCATACATCTATATTGGCATATGGGAATAGCAGGGAATGAAAAAGCAGATGAACTAACTAAAAAGGGCGCATCCCTTGAATCTTGCTCCATAGACGCCCCAATCAGACTGGGCGAGATTATGCGAAGGCGAGAGGTGCACATAATCGACCAAGTGGGAAAGGCGTGGGTTCAAGCGCGGAGCTGTAAAGTGTCCAAAATTATGTGTAGGTTTTGCAACCTTATACTAACAAAGTTGCTTCTATCATTAAAAAGAGAGGACTGTAGACTCATGATGGGTATTTTGACTGGACACTGCCTTCTGGCGTCACATTCCTTTAAATTAGGCTTAGTCGGTGATATCAGATGTAGGAAGTGCGGGTTGGAGGAGGAAACGTTCGAGCACGTTCTCTACTTATGCGCTGCGTTTGCCAGGCTAAGACTCCAGCTATTAGGAGTGATATAGCTGTCAGATCTAGAAGCAGCAAGTAGCTTAAGTCCTATGAAACTTCTAGTACTTGCCAAGAGGACGGAGTTATTTTATAACATAAGTCCTGGTTTTTGATAGGATTTTTCAGTTTTTAAGTAAAACAAACTTCTGGTAACACTACAGACTCATTCAGTCTATGTGAGGTTCTCATGGACCGGCCAGTTCAACCTAACCTAATCGAAGCTCTGCTGGCGTTGTGCACCGCTGGTGTAATGGTAGTTATTTAAGAATTGACTGTATCGTACTCTGTACTATATTTCTAAATTTGAGGCATTCACTCTATCGTAAGCTTTTGATATGCCTTTGTTGTTTTTTCCACATACCCTTCTTTTTAGTTGGGCTTTGTTATTGGCTTTATTATCCTGGTTTTCAATTTGGTCTACTAAGCAATTACATAAAATTTCATCTTTGCACTGTAATTAGTTGATTGCTCGTTGGTTTGTTTTTGGTTAATCGTACTCGGCATATTTACATCGAGATTTGAGTATGTTTTCAAAATGGTTGATTGATTTTCTATTGTACATTTTTTTAAGTGTGGAATTTAGTTTTTCAGTGAAAAAATTCATGAACGTAATTTATATTTTTGTTGTTTAAACATCTTTCCCCACGGTATAGGAGAATCAAGAATCTAAGGGGATGTCTGAACAATGTATGTACGTGGTAGGGTGTATATGAGCGACATGAGGCAACAAATTAAAGCAACGCAAAACGTGTTAGTAGTTTGTTATCATTGTTGTTATTTATCATAAATTTATCGATTTGCTACCGAAAAGTCATCGATATGCTATCGAAAAGATGTTGATATGTTATCGGAGTGTTACCAACGTGTTATAGACGTGAGAGAAATCAAGAAGCTGATGACAAAAGCAAAATATATAAAAATGTTATCGATGACTTTATCGAAAGGTAATTGATTTTTTATGGAAAAGGTATCGGTATGCTCTCGAATAGTTATCGGTTTGCTGTCAAAAAGTTATCCGAAAATTATAAATTTGTTACCGAAAAGCTATCGATATATTATAAAATATATCGATATGTTATCGGGGTGCTACCAACTTGTTATTGGCATGATATCGATCAAAAAACCAGTGACTATCGCCTAAGATATATAAAAGCTATCGATGCGTTATGGAAAATTTATGGATTGGTTATTAAAAGTTATCGATTTGTTTCCGAATACCTACCGATCTGTTATCAAAAAGTAACTAATTTGCTATAAAAAGCGGTGGATATATTATCGATTTGTCATCGCAGTGTTATCAACTTATTTTCGACGTAATATCGAATAAGATGCCAATTACACAATGTTTATAATTCGCTATCGATAGTAAGCCGAAAACGAAGCAATATCTTTGCTATATCGGTTGTTACCGAGAAGAAGCTAACGATGTTCTTTTCGAAAAGCCTGAAATGACATTCTGAGTTGACATCAGAAGACATTCTTTTGAACTAGGAGTCATCGGTTATAGCAGGCGTAGGGAGTGTTGCCTGATGAAACAATTGAGCAAGTTATGTGTTCCTATCCTGAGCTAGCTGCAACTATCAGATCTAGGGGCCGCACGTAGGATAGGTTCTAGAAAGCTTCTAGTATTTACCAAGAAGACAGAGTTTTTTATAACATAGGACCTTGTTTTTTGATGGGGGTTTTAGCTTGGTCATCGACTACACTTTTGGTAGGACTATGAGCATAGTTAAACTTAACCAAGTGAAGCGGCAACCGAATATTACGCCTAAGCATTTAGCTACCGTCTCTTATAAGAGCAGTAATTACTGCAGCTAGGGACAGTGCTTTGCACACAGAGTATACTAACTTTGATTGGATAACGGTTGGCTGTACAGGTATAAAGAATCGAGATAGATATAGACTTCCATATGTCAAAATCATCAGTATCGAAAAAAAAATTTGATTGAGCCATGCCCATCCTTCCGTCCGTCCGTCTGTCCGTTAACACGATAACTTGAGCAAATATTGAGATGTCTTCACCAAATTTGGTACACGAGCTTATCTGGACCCAGAATAGATTGGTGTTGAAAATGAGCGAAATCGGATTATAACCACGCCCACTTTTTATAGATATAATATTTTGGAAAACACAAAAAACCTGATTATTTAGTAAATAATACACCTAGAATGTTTAAATTTGACGTGTGGACTGATATTGAGGCTCTTGATAAAAATTTGAAATATTTTTTTAAATGGGCGTGGCACCGCCTACTTGTGATAAAATCAATTTTACAAATGTTATTAATCATAAATGAAAAATCGTTAAACTTATCGAACAAAATTCGGCCTTTACTATAAGGAATACTTTGAAGAAAAATTAACGAAATCGGTTAAGCACCACGCCCACTTTTATAAAAACATTTTTCAAAGGGTCGTAGACGAATAAAATAAGCTATATCTTTGCAAAAAAAGCTTTATATCAATGGTATTTCATTTCCCAAGTGGATTTATAACAATAAATAGGAAAAAATTTAAATTTAAAAAAATGGGTGTGGCACCGCCCCTTTTATGACTAAGCAATTTTCTATGTTTCGGGAGCCATAAGTCGAAGAAAGATTAACTGATCGTAATAAAAGTGGGTACACAAATTTTCCTTTAATAAAAAATATTTCTAGTAAAATTGGACGGGATCGGTTAAAGACCACGGCAACTTAGATATAAAACAAGAATAATAAGCTATAGCTGAGCAAAAAATAGTTTGAATGAATGATATTTAACTTATCAAGTTTTATTGTAAGAGGAAATGCGGAGAAATTGTTTTTTTAAAGGGGCGGTGCCACGTGTTATGTAGTAAAGTAATTTATCTGAAATGAAATGTGCAATTGAAGCTCACGCTGAGTATATAATGTTCGGTTACACCCGAACTTAGACACCTTTACTTGTTGAAAGTCACATTGTTATTATTACTAGGCCTGGAAGCACTGCCACCTATGTGCAGATCTATTTTGTATGACCATTCAGCCTAATTTTGTATCTGGAGGCTTTTTATGCATCTAAGTACCTCTTCAGGCTTTTTGCTCCATATCACATAGGGCTTAAGAGTCTCTCCCTAGCCAGAGCGACGCATTTGCAGAAAATGTGAACCGGCGTTTCATCATTCAGCTCACTGAAACGACAAATTTGGGTATCGGATAAGTAGTTAGGTGATATCGTAGATCACATCGTCCGGTATAGTACCCAGTGAGAGCCATTATTCCCTCCCTGCTTAGATTAATGAGTTTGGCTGATAATTTCGAAGTATAAACAGTTTTGCCTGTCTTTGCCCTGGGCAGTTAATCTATTGACGTTTGAATTGTTTTGTTTCCCAGTTACTTATGATTTCGCTGGTGTGAGATTTTGTAACTCCACAAAAGGGATTTGCTGGGTAATCTGCATGTTCATCAAGTTCATGTTCCTGATGTCCAGGAACACATCCTAACAAAATCTTGTTTTTGGCTCCCAGGTCATTAAGGATTTCAGTGCAGTCATCCACTAGCCTAGATGTAGCTGTGTAGGATTGCAAAGCATGCAAGGCAGCCTGGCTGTCCGACATAATGTAGATGCGTAAACTTCACAAAGTATTTTGGTGTAAATGTATTTATGTCACTAGATTTTGCAATCATTATAGTATCAAAAAAATTTATCTTGCTGCTCAAGTAGAATTTTTAACAAATTGAAAGTACCGAACTTCCGAATGCACCTCGAATTGTCTACTCTTCAAGAGTCAACATCTTGTAACTCATATTAGCTACAATCATTTGCCACGATGTGACGTCCGTACGCTATCAACTCCTAAGTTTTTATCATCATCGCTTAACGGACTGAGGTTGTCAAAGAATTAAGTACCGCTCTAAAAAGGACAAATGGCTCTTCGACTGTCTGGCTGGCTGACTAAATGACTGCATAACTGACTTCCTTTGTCTGCGCAGCACACATCCCGTATACAGGAGTAACATTGATACGGCCGTCTCAATTGTGATTGAACCTGCTGTATATAACTTTGGTTGGATATATTTTTTTTTATGCTAACGAGAAGAATGCTCTACGCTGAAGATGAAGTATTGTTATTGATTCGCATGAGGCACAAATTGTACAAAATATTTCTTTTTTTTTCAGCATTGAACTCCTTGTGCTGCACTTTCTTGTGCTTTGTAAGGTTGTTTTCGTGTAAAGCATCGTTTTTTGCCTAAGTGCTGCTGAGTTTTTTCTTCATATTGGTGTGCCAGCTGCTTGCCACAAATGCGATCGGAATGTGGCGCGCTTGCTCATTGCCTGCACATGATATATATTTATGTTGGCATCATTAGGTCTGCTGAATTTTTTTATTTCTTGACTTAATTTTTTTTTTTTTTCTTTATTTCTCAAAATGTTTTTTATTTTTTTTTATTTTTACCACTATATAAGCATACGCTATATTGACCGCGCAATAATTTATTTTATTTGTGCGCTATTTTTTATTACCACAAATATTTTCTCATTCACGCGTGCGCAATAGCTCTTGAACTCTAATGCGGCATGCAGAGTGAATAGTGAATTTATTCCGCCGCACCTACACTATCATGCCATTTACTGTTCTTTGTGTGTGTGTGTGTCTCTATATTTCTTCGCACTCCTTGCTCCGCTCAAACGTTATTACTAAACCATTCATTAGCTTTGATGTATTGGTTCATCGAATACTAAGCACCACCACCAGCAGCATTGAGGCCGTTTTCTCTAAAAGCATCTTCAAGTGGACCTATGTAAGTGTAGTGGTAATAGCCATTAAAATGCTTTGACAATATTTATTGCTAAGCTAAGTGCACGAAGATATACTTTTGTAATTTCATTTAAGGTCAGAGCACTAAATCTAAGCAAAGCCAAGCATATAAAATAGCATAACCATAGATCTGTATCGATGGCTTTTAGCAGCTGTTAATTTTAATAGAAACATATTTAGTGCCACTGTAATGCATAAAGTCGATACCGATTGAGGATATCTAAGGTGAAATCTAGGCAACAGAAAAAAAAGCGCGTTGGAATGCAAAATGAACAAAACAGTGGTAATTTTTATGGAATGCTAGCAGAAAGACATTGTTATGTTCTAACTTTGGCTTATTTACATGACTTTTAAGTGATTATTTCCACTTACTCCCCCTCTATCAGTATGCTTCAACTTCTCCCATACTACTCTCTCTCCTTTCTCCTTTTTCCTAGAGGAGCCGTAGAAAACTTACGGGTAACACTCCCTGGGAGTTTATGTAAATATCTTGAAAATTTCAACTAAATCGGACAAGTGGATTCGGAGGACATAAACTAAGTTTTTGGTTTACAAATCGAAGGTCTACACCGAATGTTATGTCATTCAAGCTCCACGACAAATAGCTTCAAAACAGTTTATAGAAAGTTTTGTCATGCCAAGTTTTCCCTCGGCGATGGTTTGACAAACACTCCAACATTTTTCAGTTGCCGTTTATAGTGGGCATGAAATATGTAGGCCCTGTCTCACCGTTTTGTTGCATTAATATCTATGTGCATAATCAAAACAAGCGCTAGCCTTTTTCATTATTTGATATAATTCAACACGAATATGAAGATGATTTCGCTGCACGCATTTTTCAATGTTTGATTTATAGCGAACAAACACACAATCTGTTTTAAATGAAAATTTGCATATTTGTTTTAACTACTTCGGTCATACTGAAATGGAATCAACTAACTTTGTAGATCGAAAGTAAATATTTCAAAGTTTCATTGCAAACATGAGATATTTCATTTGCGATTCGTTTTGCGTAAACAAAATTTTTATGACTTTTTCGCACATTTTCGCGAATAGCCACACCTCTATAATAACAAAAAAAAAAAAAAAAAAAAAAAAAAAAACACATAGCTCAAATCAAAAATGCTAAAACCCGTTTTCAAAGCAGCGATTTATATACGTAGGTATTATAATAAATACGTATTTAGCGACTTTATTTTATAAGATTTATTGATGTTTATTTTAAAACCATTAAGTGAAGTAAAGATAATGCTATTATTCTTCCAGGATGCTGGCCTTGATATTCTGATGGAAACAATCTCATTCTATTACATAAACTTGAAGGTTGCAAAATTAAAACAAACGACTTGCCTGTCTTCTTCTGCTTCCATGTTGATTGTCTTTTGCCGTATATACCTAGATTCGGTATGTTCCGGTTACAGCCACCGTCAAAGTACCAACCCGATCGTCTCAGGAATGATTTAATACGACCAGCTTGAATCTCAGAGATCATGCGGCAACCTTCTAGACCACTGGAAATGCTGTGCCGAAGGCCTAGCTAGCATTTCTGAAATCATTAACGAACATTTTCATGCTGCCTGTAACAAATTTATAACAAATGTTTGAATTAGATATTAATGTAAAGTCATGGATATTATCAAATCATTATATGATCCTCCTGCAAAATATATTTTGGTGATGATATTATTACAGAACTGCAAATACTGAATATGTCTACTAAATAAAATTACCTTGCCAACTTTTCTTTTAATTACAAATAAAATTTTTTTTTTGGTATATACAAAAGCTTCCCCAATAGAACGAACTGATCAGCAGCGAGAGGGTAACTCCATCGTATAGGAGTTTTCTAGGTATGGAAGTACATAAAACGGTTTTTTGTATGAAGCAGAGAGAAAAAACAGCACGTACAGGGAGTTAGTAGTTACAGCCATTGAAATGCAATGTTCCTTTGCCGATGATCGTAATGGCATAGATTGAAGTACTTTAAAAGGGGTAAAAGATGAAATGCACATCAGTGGTACTGCAAAAGTCTAAACAAACTAAATACGCCTTCCTGCATGGCTGAAAAGCAGCCAACAAAAACTAACTTCGCCGCTTAGCAATAGCATCATTTTCTTTTGTTGACTTTCCGACGGGATGGATAATTGATGTACATATATTGAAACGACTTTCCGTCATCGCTTAACAGATTTGGCTGGGAGATCGGCAATGTGCCAGCGTTATTTTAGGACAACAAAAAATGTCATTGAAGATGGCACAATACCGAAATGGATATGTCTACAAACCAAGCTGGACAAGAGATGACAAGTAGTTGATCGTAAATCAAATATGCTTTGAATAAATAAAAATGTATTTATCTGATTTGTGTTGTACCGACATGTACTTTGGAGTTTTTGCTCCACTTTTGCCATAAGAATGATTTTCTTATCGTTGTTTGTCATTTTTACTGTGGTCTTGTCTGTAAAATATCTTCTCGAACATCATGACAAAATCAAAGAAATTAGCCAAGTATTAAACAATTACTCTAAGCAGCCATTAAATTGCTAACTTACACTTGCATAGTTTAAATAAACTACTGTTACACCGTAAATAAATGTCTGTTTTATATCCGTACTCTACAAAAAACTCCTTTTGCTTTAACTTTTATGACCGCAGAAACAGTGATTGGTGGTTTTTGGAATCACCATCAAATAAATAAAGCATGACACAATTTGTGCCAGTATATGTAAGCTGTAGAGCAACTAAAGATCATAGAAAACATCATAATCATCATTATAAGTAAGCATTTGTGCTGACTAAGCAATTCAACGGGTAAGTATTAAGACCAAAGAACGTGCCATGGGAACGTTTACTTGGAGCTAAGTCCAAACTAATAAAGTCAAATGTAAGTTAAGATGAGCTCAGTGAAAATTCTTTGAGCAAAAAGTCATGAAGAGAAAAAAACTTAGTGTTTACCTAATATGAATGAACAAAAAGTGTGTAGAAAAAAACTATGAGCTTTTATAATGTTGTTGCTAAGATTCCCATTAGGAAATCGTAAGCAAAATTTTTTGTAGCTTAGATCGTGACAGCTTTTTTAGTATCTTAGCAGCGTGAAAAGTAGCATTGGGCTATTTTTATTTTTTTATATGTGAAACAAAACCACTTCAGTATGGCGGTCAATTAAGAATTTTCGATCACAGTACTACTATATTAGTTGTACTTCACAATTCAAATTATATACGTTATTCACTTACAACCTGTGAATACCAAACCCAACAACCATCAGCGCCATGCCCCTTTTATAGCACTCGTTGTCTCATTCGCCCATTTCTAGCAGGGCCTATACTTTTCGTGAACAGCCTTCTCGATTAGTTGCATATTTTTCTCTAATATATCTCTGCAACGCATATTCGCTGTTACCTTCCATGCCTATGTGTGTTGTTTAGCTTATGTCATATCCACTCTTTGTTGCTGTGAACATGTGTGTGTAGTGTCGTCTATGCTCTTAGCTGCCGCGTATATGTGCATTAGGGCGGGTCGATTTAAAAATCGCCCATTGCTCTATGAAAATCGTATTCTAGGGATCAAAATAAGAAACTTTGTCGAAGGAACCATACCTGTAAAACGAATTCTGATGTCCCCCCTCTTTGGGTCGAACTTTTGGGTAGGTGCAATTTCAATTCTACTTGCTGTGTCTTGTGGTGGCTTAAAAAATCAACACAAGCAATTTTACGATCTGCAATTGTGTCAAAGTGATACGTTCATTTTTTAAAACGGTTGAATAAAAAACCCACACAACTATGTTTACGACATGCAAATGCATCACAGTGATGCCTTGGTTTTAAAAGGGGGTTATAAAAACGCTAATTTCTAATAATTTTTTTTAATTTCTTTTCTATTACCAAGTTCATTTCATTTACATTTTTTCATTTACATATGTTCTGACAAAATAAATTTCTAAAGAGAAAAATAAACTCCAAAAAGAAAAAACATAGGCATTTCAAAGTGGGATTTTTCAAAATTTGCCCCCACGACCCAAAGGGGGGGGGGGGGGGGGCATCAGAATTCGTTTTAGAGGTATGGTTCCTTCGGCAAAGTTTCTTATATTGATCCCTAGAATATGATTTTCACAGAGCAATGGACAATTTTTTTGCCTCCCTACAAATCGACCCGGCCTAATGCGTATGTAGCTGTTTGCTACTTCATCTTCCTATATTGCTGTTGTTGCTGCGCAGAATTTGTTTACTAATGGAATAGTGAAATGTCGAAATTGTTAATATTTTCCACAATATTTTAGAAGAAACAGCCTTCAATTTACAATGGTAGGAGAAAAGAGGCAGACGATAGAGTAGATAGTGCTATACGAACATGGAGAAAACCAAAAGGCGAGTGTATAAGCTGAAGAGAAAAAACACAGAGCGAAAGAAGAGAGAAGGAGGAATGGGAAATATGAAGACGAAATGACAAGTTGTAGAGGGTGGGGAAAGAGATAGACTGGGGAGTAAGAGCTACAAAATTCTTAAAAATCATGCAAATTAATAAAAGATATGGCAGGACAAAGTTTCCTTTGTCTGTAAATTGTATCATACATGTCCTGATGTAAGGCTCGGAATCGTGGACGGAGTCGAGAGAAGATGCAATGGCTTTTGGAGTGCTCAAGAGAAAAGTTCAAGTATCGAAGAAGGTATAATGATGAGCTGTATGAGCTTTATACAGAAATGATGATAGTGCAGCGAACAAATACCCAGAGGCTTCGCTGGCTAGCACATGTCGTGCGAATGTGCGAAGACGCTCCAGCCAAGAAAGTATTTTAGTCGGCAGCGCAGTTTGGAAGCAGAAGAAAGGGCAGTTGCGAGGAGCAGGTGCATGAAGACTTGAGCTCCCTTGGTGCTCCCAATTGGCGTCAGTTATCGCGAAAAAGGGATAGCTTACGTGACTTGTTGCGTGTTGTATGCTATCGCCTAAGTAGCTTAAATATTCTACGCAAGCATAGTCCTGCAGGTAATTTTCTTCCTCAAAAAACCAAACTTGTCTTCATATAAAAACATATTCACAATTTAACTCACTAATTGAACGCTTTGCTTGACACATCAAATAAATCACACAAAACTTTTGCAAGCAAAAAAACAACAAAACAATAACAAGCGAGAGGCAAGCATCGAGCGAAAAAAGAAACGAAAGAGTGCTGCTCCTAAATAAACCTGAGACACAATCGCAACGAAAATGGTCGGCGTTGCTGCTGCACTTAATGACGTTAATGATGATGATGCTGTTTTTGTTGCGAAACATTTCTTTAGCGCTTGGGCCTGTCGAGTAGCAGCAGCGCATGAATGTTGTACAACCGACTCGAGCACAAATAAAGTTGGCTGATTAAAGCGAAGAAAATTTTACGCGCATTCATTTAGTGTTGCATTGGCAATGTGCAAGGTGCATGCAGCATCCAAGTTTACATCAAATACTCCATTGTCGTGGTCAATGGCCATGTTTATGCGGCTAAATCTGCCATAAAATATAGGTACCAATGACTGTTGTAAATAACAAAAGAGGAAACAAATTTAAAACACAAAACTTCTGAAATGCCTTACGAAAATTATTGCAGTGGAGCAGCGCAAAAAAAAAAAACACAGCTAAGAGAAGAGAGCTCCCACAGTCATTCAAACTGCCAAATAATTGCATATTGCGCTTTGCTGGCATATAGCAACAACAATAGCCACAACAACTTTTCTTTCACTTGTGACCACGGTTGTCACTTTGGCCCGTTTAAAAATAAAATACTTTTATGTTACTGCAAAGGCAAGAAAACATCCCGAAAAATTGATTGAAGTGATGTCGGTGATATCATCATCAACAACTAAACCTTTCGACGAGTTTTATTTATCCGTCTTTTTTGAAAACTATAATTACTTACTATAAGTCACTTAAAGCATTTGAGCCACACTTCAGATTTCATTAGAAGCGATTTAGATTACAATAATTAAGGGATGTAGTACACTGGCTTTATGAGATGGTGGTCAAACCGATTCTGCTATATGGGGTGCTGATCTGGTGGAAAGCACTGGACACGGCGAGCACCTCCAAAATCTTAGTGTCAGTGCAACGGACGGCGCTGATCGGTATCAGTGGCGCTCTCAGAACAACACCTACCTTGGCACTGAACGTCATGCTGAACATATACCCAGTAGATATTGCGGGAAAGGCGGCCGCGGCAAGGTCGTTGGTCAGGCTTCGTGATATGGGATATAGACTTTCTGACCGCGGACACTCTAGTCTTCTTACCAGTTTCGACTTCATCCCGGACAGAACGGACTATTGTATGCCGATAACTGCTCCCTATACAACCTTCACCCCAGTTATTCCAGAGAGAGAGGATTGGGGAAGAGGAATTATCTGGGGCATGGGACCGGTTAACTTGTTCACGGATGGGTCAAAGCTGGATGGGGGGTCTTTTGTCAAGAGCTAAATGTAAGCCGCAAGTTTAAGTTGGCTGATAACTGCGTGTATTTCAAGCGGAAATTGCTGCGATTAAGGATGCGGTGGATGGAATGCTATCCAGTGCTACCACGGTTAGGGAATTTAACATCTACTCTGATAGCCAATCGGCTATCAAGGCCTTGAGCTCAACTACAGTGCGATCGAGGGTGGTCTGGGAGTGCCTGATGCGCTTGCGATTGCATCGAATTATTTTACAATTAAGATTATTTGGGTCCCGGGCCATAGTGATATCCCGGGTAACTGTCAAGCGGATCTCTTAGCCCGCATCGGTACAACTGAACCGGATGAATATGGTTGTAGGGATTTCGGGATCCCGCTGGCCATCTGTGGATTGCTCCTCCATAGTTGGGCCTCGAATCAGCTCAGCAAACGTTGGGCGGATACCACGTCTTGCAGGGTAGCAAGATCTTTTTGGCCAAAAGTGGATGGCAGGAGGTCTGCTGAAATAATTGGGTTCACTAAGGCTCACCTATCAATGGTCATTGGGGTTTTGACAGGGCACTGTCCCATGGGTATCCATGCGGTACGTCTCAATATACTGGAAACTCCATCCTGCTGCAGCTGTATGGAGGATGATGAGGTGGAATCACCAAATCACTTTATGCTTGATTGTCCAGCTTTTGCCAGAACTAGGCGAAAGTACTTCGGTCGCGACTCACTTGGATCTCCCGAGGATATATCCAAAATTGAGATCAGTTTCACTCGGAGCTTTATCGTTGCTACCCAACGATCCTCCAAGTAGCTAGATTTAAGTCACCGTTATTTTTGGTGTATGTGGTATCACAACGGACCTTCGTGTTGTCCAAGTGAGCTATCCTTATCAGGGCAGCTACCACCTAACCTACCTACCTACCTAAGGGATGTGGCCAACCTTTTCAACTGAGTAATGATCGATTTTCTTAAATGTATGAAAAACTGTTCTCCAAAGCATAACATGGGTCGATATAAATATGGAGAAAGCCTTAGGAATTGTTTTAACCGTCCTGTGCATAGATGTGTACACGGGTACCTTTTACATATTCAAAGGCCATTTTTAAATAATCTACAATTAGAAACGAGTTAAAATTTTTTGCCATTGTATGGGAAAAAGGTTCCTACAAAAAGCAGAGACAATTTTTTCAAATATACTTTCATTAAAATGGTTATTTAATAAATTAGTTTTTTATTACTAAAATTTGTTTTTTATTACTAGTTCTTATGGCTGGGATAGACAGTTACCACTAGTAGTTCTCACGTATGAACTACCTTGTTGTACCCATGTACCCAGCCATGCGAACTAAGAAGAAAAAATATTCATGAACAGGACTGTTAAACATCGCCGAGACTTTCAGCCATGTCTCTAAACAGGCAATCATGGAGGGTCTTAAGCACATTTAAGTACATCCAGCCTTAACCAGAGCGCTCGGCTACATGATTAATTGTAGGAAGCTTACTTCGCAGGGTGGGGCTTTATGAGGCCACAAAAACAGCGGACAGAGGCAAACCGTGGGGCGGGATATTGTCACCTCTTGTGGTCGCTGATCATCAACTAACTGCTCAGGCGGTTCGATGTGATAACGGTGAAACCTGCGGCGTACGTGAATTCCGTTTCAGTTGTCATTAACGGAAAGTGCCTTCCAACAATTAGCTATTTGATGGACTGTGAGCTACGGAATTTACCTACCTGCACCTTATGCCGGGTTTACCGCCAACGCGAAGAATACCGATATGATCTAGTTTACTGAGAAGTAAAAGGTCCCAAATTGGACTACGCCTAAGCTTCGAAGGAAAAACTTTCGCATAAAATTCCAAGGAATCAATTTAAACAGTAAGAAAGCTCAACGTGGAGGAGAGAGTTAAGAAGGTACTTTATGCATGTAAAGGAATGAAGAAATGTACGCGGCAGCTATTGCCCTATCTCTCTCATTGTGTATTTACAGCGCTTGTAAAACCTATCCCATACTATGAAGGCCTTGTTTGGTGGATAGCTTTACAACAAAGAACATATCTAAAACAAGTAAAGAAGGCTAAGTTCGGGTGTAACCGCACATCACATATTCAGCTGCAAAATTACAGCTTGCAAAACTTTTAAATTGACTTCTTTTAAAAGTGGGCGGTGCCACGACCATTGTCCAAAATTTTACTAATTTTCTATTCTGCGTCATAAGGTCAACCCACCTACCAAGTTTCATCACTTTATCCGCCTTTGCTAATGAATTATCGCACTTTTTCGGGTTTTCGAAATTTTCGATATCGAAAAAGTGAGCGTGGTTATAGTCCGATCTCGTTAACTTTTAAAAGCGATCTGAGATTAGTGTCCAGGAACTTACATACCAAATTTCATTAAGATACCTCAAAATTTACTCAAGTTATCGTGTTTACGGAAAGACGGACGGATATGGCTAAATGAATTTCTTTTTTCGCCTAGATAATTTTTATATATAGAAGGCTATATCTTCATCGATTAAGTAGTTTATGCCGTTACGTGGTACTGTTTTGCGAACAAAATTAAAATACTCTGTGAGCTCTGCTCAGCTGAGTATAAAAATTAGAGGGGGTATGCAGGCTATCAATGTCTATCAAATATTGGACGGAGAGATTACTTAGTTCTTTTCCTGCGCTTCGACAGGTCTCTTAGATCCACAATAGAGGTGGAAGCTTGGAGCAAGGGCATACGAGGTGATAAACGTGAACATCAATGGTTCCAAACGAGCAGGACTGGCGATATACTGCGCTGCGTAAATTGACAGCCAAGCAGAAATTATTTTATGAAATTCGGCCCATAGATACCAGCTCCCGTTTTTCGGTCATCAAGTTCTGATCCAGTATATGAATTCCCTCATTCTCAAAAAGTACTGTCTACAATGGACACCCCGGAAGATTCTGAGATTCTGGGTTGCTGAGAGGCATTTGAAGACATAGAGTAACAAGTAATTCTTCTTTCTCTATTAGAAAAAGAAAGGGAAGTTTTCCAACTAAAGCACAAAGTGCATCAGTCAGAGACGTTCCCATCGCACAAGTTATTAGATATAGTTTACTTAATTTTGCTATTGGTATGCTTTGCGTGGTATTCGGCCACTAAACTAAGGAAGTATAGATTACTTTGGTGTGAAAACAGTTATAATTGCTCAGTAGACCGTTTCTGGGATAGCCCCATATTTTTCGTCATAGAATCGGGTGATTGTCTCCATGGATATTCCTGAGATAGGCCAATTGATTCCTAAACAGAGGCAGTTTGTTTAAGTTGACCTCCCTAATGTGTTGTTAGGTATATATTTTTGATGTGTGACTTGTGTTTTGTCTTGAACCTTGGACCATCAGTTTGATAGGCCAACACACCGGCCATATATAATAAAGTCACACATATTGTAATTGAATATTTTATGGTATTTCATGTTAAAGTTTTATGCCACATAAAAAGTTGGGGTGCCAACTTTGCTTTTTACTAAAAAGCATCTTATGCGAACATTACGCAGCGAATTGGTTGCTGTCAGCATCTTTGTTGTTGTCATTTCTTACTTTTCCAGCTTTTCACATGGCTACGAAAAGTTGTTGCTGTTTTTATGTTATTCGATTATTTGCCTGACAATTTGGTGCATGTGTTGCACACTTTGCCATCAACATCATCAAATGTTGCCCTTGAAATGTTGCCACTGCCTCTAACATCAACATCACAAGCATCAGCAGCAGCAATAACAAGCTAAAAGTTTGCAAGCAACTCACAAGCTACAAAAAAGTGTAAACAACAAATGGACATATGCAATTTATCATTGATTAAGCATAGCAATGGAAGTCAGCTTGTTTGTGCAAGTGCATGAGTGTGTGTGTGTGTTTTTTTTGTGCCAATGTTGCCAAACATGGTGACAATTTGTCAATTTGTAGAAAAAGCTTTCTTGACGCATAGCTTCAGCTGAAATATAGTTATTATTGTTGTACCTGTTCATAGTGTTGCTGCTTGGCAATGGTTGTTATACCATGTAACTATACAAGTGGTGCACAATGCCGACAGAGCTTCCAATACAAAGGCAATTTTTTGTTTTTGGTAGTATAGTATGTGTTTACAGGGAGAATATTTGAGCATAGAATTCGCGCATGAGAGGTTTGCTGCTTCTTTTACTGAATCTCTGTCGCTGCGCTCACACGACATGATGTAGGTGAATGCCTAATCATTTTTCGAAGCCCTACGAAGCTCTTGAGTGCACCACTGGACTAAACACATGCACAATACACAGACAAGTTTATAAATAAAGTTCCTGGCGCAGTATTTGTGGTGCTCTTTTTGATGACTTGTCTATTCACTTAAAATGAAATATTACGTCAAATGAGTTTTTCCTCCTCGTTCTCAACGCCCCTTGCGCACTTTTCTTCCACACTATTATGAATATTTAGTTGCTGTTTAGTTTTTTGCATCTGCTGCTGTTTGTTTCTTTCGTTCGTTTCACTTTGTATGTTCATTACTTTTTTTACTTGAAAGAGTAATGACTGCTGCCACCCTTATTTGTTGCGTAGGGAAAACTAATGTGGTCTAGACTTGGAGTGCATTTGGTAAGGTGATCCACTGAAATAAGCTTCCATTTATGTTGCCGAAATAAATGGCCAAAAAAGAGAGTAGATATTAAGTCTAATCCGAGCCTGAAGGCAGTTGGGCTTTTGAAGGGCGTAAAAGAATATTTAATTGTGAGATAAAATTCGAATAATAAATCTTTTAAAACATCGAATTATCAAAAACCGAAAAAAAAAGGTAAGGAAGTCTAAAATCAGGCGAAAGCGAACATTATATACCCAACGTGAGCTCTCATATATATAGAGCACGGATAAAATTAAAGGCGTATATCGCGAACATTGATCGATATGAAAGCTGAAACTTTTTTAAAGAAAAGTGGGCGTGGTCGTTAGCAAATCATCTCCAGATCTAAATGTAATACTACGAATCATAATTTCAAAAAATTACGGCCACTGCCTTACGACTTGTAAAAGTTTAACATTTTTCTTCTATTGCCACGCCCATTTTTCAAAAATTGTATCAAGTTTCTACTTTTCGTATTAAAGTTAGCCCATATATAAAGTTTCATGAATTAATCGGTCTTTGGTAATGAATTATAATATTTTTCGAAATTTCGATACAAACTTTTTTAAAAGGGGCGTGGTTGCAACCGATTTTTTTTATTTTAAACAAGCTATATAAAATAGCGGGAATATCTTTTATTTCAACTTTTATTAGAATTTCTTCAATGGCTTTTCATTTGCGATTTGCAAAACATTACAATTTCCGTCTCATAAATATAGGCGGTGTCACAAGTTTTCTTCTATTTTTCTCGGTGTCCAAGTTTTCTTCTATTTTTCTATTTCTTGTCAAAAGGTCAACCAATATATTAAGTTTATTCATTTTATCGGTCTTTGGTAATGAATTAACGCAATTTTCGAGAATCAGGTGTTTTTTTTTTTTGAAGTGGGCGTGGTCGGCAAGCGATTCCATTCCTGTTCACAATGTGTATGTAGAATAAAGGGTTCAACCTCCGTGCCAAGTTTCAATATGATATCTTCGGCGAATTTTGATTTACAGCTAAAGAACTTTTTATTTTTCTTATAAATGTATGCAGTACCACGCCCATTTTTCGAAATTTTACAAAAGTTCTATTTTTGGTAATCAACACCTTGTCTATCTTTGGTTGAAATACTACCTTTTTTTCTAATATTTCAAATTTTCGTTATCAATTTTTTTTTGAGTGGGCGTGGTCGCCAAACCAATTTTGATAATTTTCATAAAGTTCTCAGAGCAAAATTTCAACATGCTATCTTCAACGGCTCAAGTTTTATGGCTTAGAAGACTTTCAAATTTTCTTCGTCTTAATGTAGGCGTTGCCACGCCCGTCTTTAAAAATTATTCCAAACTTCTATTTACTATCATAAAGTCAAACAAATATCAAGCTTCATCAGTTTCTCGGTCGCTGGTAATGAACTAACGCATTTTCTCCAATCTACGAATTTTTCGATATCAAAAAAGTGGGCGTGGTTATAGTGAGATTTTGCCCATTTTCAACCCAGATCAATTCTGGGCCCTGATAATACTAGCTTATAGAAAAGATATTTCAATTATTACTCAAGTTATCAGGTTAACGGATGGACGGGCATGGCTAAATCAAAATTTTTTCGGGGCTGATAATTTTGATGTATAGACCATCATGTCCTACCGTTGCCCAATCAAAGTTGTCTCATTCTTGTTAACAAGTACGCGTTGGATATAACTAGTAAAATAAATTTTCAACACGTTGAAGTCTTTAACGAAAAAGGGTTTGGTATATGGTATTCACCTTAGCAACCTTGCAATTTAGCAGCGGTAAGCAAAGAAGAAGGTAAGCAGATGTGTGTGCAACAGATGTTGCCTTTCCTTGGCTGTATGATTACCCCGATCGCGTAAGAAATGCAACCAATGCGACCAACGTGGGCAAATGACATTCCAATAATATTTCAACAAAAAGGAGTCTCAAGTGTCAAGCCTGCATTGGGAAAAACGAATGCCAGGTGTAGACGCTGATGATGCAGGTATGTTGACTGAAATTAACTTTAAATGCAATTTTTGTAGCTGTTAAAATGCATTTAAAGTGAGAAAACCATTTAAAGTAATGCAAAAAGGCAAGCGAAACCAGAAGAACGTTGGTACACGAAGAAACCATGAGAAGTCACAAAAAAACAATAGAAATTGCAAAAAACTAAATGCAAACGAAAACAATTGAAGTGGCTGAATGAAAGGACGAAGAGCACAAGAAGGGCAAGTGGGTTGGGGTGTGTGTGGTGAGTTAGCTCAGCAGATTTAGCACAAAATCGAATTGTAAAATAATTGAATTGGAAAAATGACCACAAACGCTGACAACCAAACGGCAACCGCACAGCGTAAAAAATACAATGATGGCACAGAAAAGTACATAAATATATGTGTATGGTAAGAAAAAGAAATGGAAATGAAATAAAGAAAAGAATTGTTGCTTACGATTTGCAATAACTTGCAGCAGCCACTTGCAGCAAACGAACGAGTCAGTATTTGGCAGTCAGGGATGTTCAACAAGTTTAACTAATGGAGCCACGCTATGGCTAAAACTTTGTATGACATAAGGCCAACAGCCATAAAGTCAATTGATGTAATGATCTTATGAAATGATCGCAACTTCAAAAATCAAATACAAATAACGTCAAAAATGCTGGTATTTTATGAGGGGTGACATAGAGTCAACGGCCATAACGTCAATCGACCATATATTCACTTCAAATGAAGTTATGATTTTATAAAATGATCGCAACGATGACTAAAACTTTGTATGGCATAAGGCCAACAGCCATAAGGGCAATTGATGTTATGATGTTATGATGTTATGAAGTGATCGCAACTTCAAAATTCAAATACAAATAACGACAGAAATGCTGATATAATATGAGGGGTGACATAAAGTCACTTCTACTGAAGTTATAATCTTATGAAATGACCGCAATTTCAAAACTCAGATACATATTACGTCGAAAATGCTGATATCGCTCATTTGCTGCAACGTCGTCATAACTCAAAAAACATGACTTTTGAGTCAATAACATATAAACGTACCCAATATCATGATCTATGTTGTATAAAAAAATCTTCGTGATCAGTTAAACATTTAGCACGTGTTATAAAAATGAAAATATGCCTTTAAATACCCAATATATGGCAGTTAAAATCTTTGAATGGCTCTCCTGGAAAATTGTGTTTTATGAGTTGTGACGACGTTGCAGCAAATGAGTGATATGATATGAGGGGTGACATAAAGTCAACGGCCATAATGTCAATCGATCATATGTTCACTTCAAATGAAGTTATGATCTTATGAAATCATCGCAACATCATATTGAAAATTGCTATAGCGCCAAAAATTTTGATATTATGACCAATAGGCTTTTCTGAAATGGTCAAAAGGTCAACCTTTTTTTCTCAAATGGCCGTACAATCAATAATTTTGTTTCACATTTTCGTACAGTCGAGTGAAAAGAGTAACTGATGTTGACGGAAATATGTGAGTGTAAAATCTCTTAAAAATTAGAAATATCGGATCCTTAGAATTCAGATACATAAATGAATGAACGAAAGAATGAATCGAAGAAATTTTATAGTGAGCTGTCTCTATAATATACTGGTTTCTTTCCAGTGAAAGGACGGATCAAAAGCTGGTGCTGCGTGAATTTATTTGAAAAAAAAAAATAATAATAACTGTAACATTGCGCAACGCCAGCAGGTCGCTCAGAAATGAAAAGGACATCTCCGAGTCATTTGAAACTATATCAGGTTTTCGAGAGGGTGAACCCTTATCGCGCGATTTATTTAATATGACACTGGAGAAAATGATACGTGCTAGCCGAACGTAACTGCTCTGGAATAATATTATTTCAAAGCGTTCAATCACTGCCGAATGCTGCCGCAACCAGCATTAACACAAACAACAAGGTTGAAGGTTGAAGTTCAGCGAAGAGAAGTTAAGTCTTCTCTCGGCAAACGAAAATCATTCTCTACAAGTCACTTATATTAATTCATAGCACAGCAGCAAAGAGACTGGAGTGTAAGAGAGAGTGTAAGAGAGAATAGTTCTTCGAAAAATTTACAGGTCTCTATACGTTGGCGACAAAGTCCAATGAATTAAAACTCAGCGGGTACGCTGGCCTTGCCATGTTATGCAAATAAAAGATGATGATCTTGCTAAGAAGGTATTCTTATCGAAACCCGTTTAAGGAAATAGAGGAAGAGGGCGGCTCAACTCCGCTGGAAGTTTAATATTTTCTAACGAGAGTCCGAAGAACTTTGCCAATTCAACAGGGTTTGACCAGAAAGATAAAGATTACAGAGGCGTTTGTTACGCATTGCAATTGAAAACATGGTTGGTATCATGTACGGACCCGTTACAAGCAATACATTCGTTGCGTATGTTGGGATTAATTCTGGATAAGTAAGAGTATAACCCACTATACACTATAGTATCTAGAACGAAGTTGACTTAAAGTGACCCGCGTCTCCTTGGGGAAGTTGCTTTGCTCAACTGCGAGTTCATGAGATTTTTTCCGTAAGAACATAGTTCACCGAGCAATCTCTGGATTAGTAGTCGTACCACTATTTTTGATGCCTCTGAGGGCCTTTCCAAGCTATTTTTCTACATACAGCTGAATTCTTAGGTACCGGGTTTCTTGATGGTAAGTTCCGGGAATGCAGTGCATTTTATGTAAATAAAAAGCAGCGAAACACGAGACTCTACATGTAAACAGAGAGCAACTTAGAGTTACAATAAATTTCTGTTGCACCGATAGCTAATTCGAAATACTGAGGGAGCATCCCTGCTTTGCATTTAGCTGCATCTATAGACTGGTGACTAATAAAGTATTGTATAAACAAAAGACCTAAGAAACAGGGAAAGGGCTCACTAGCACAGCAGCACAAATGGTCATACCATGCCTGAACGAAGGCAGCTCACCATCGTTAAGTAATAAGGATAGGCATCGAAATACAATGAAGGCATGGACGTGTTATCGCAAAACGAAATCCGTTGACGAAATATGGAAAGCCTACAGTGGTAGCGTAGAGTTTGAGTTAATGAAATGTCAAAATATTCAACAAGGTTGTTTGAAAAAAATGGCATACATTCTCCATTGTTTCTTATTTGGGGCCTTAAATAGGGCTTAATCACTCATGGTCGTAAACGGCGTAATTCGTATCCAAGTGCACATTACGATTCTTTCCATAATGGCCGAGTCAAAAGGAACTTTTTGATAAAGGCGTGTTGAAGGCAATCTATGCATTACAGTAGCATCGTCACAATTCCGCAAGATGTTGGTTTTGTAAATATAAAGGAACTTCAGACTTAGCAATTTAAAATTATTCGCCTGGCCAATACAAGAAAAATAATTGCTAAAATAATTGTCTCTTATTCTTTTGTCAAACTGCAGTTTTAATTGTGCAAAACGTTGGAAAACAACCAAATGGTGGTACAAATAGTTTCACTTGCAAAGCGTGAAAGCATCCATAGCCAAAGCAAAGGTTCAATCTTTCTTTTTATGCCTTACATGTGGAAAAATATAAGATTGACAACTTTTGTATGTCAGATGGCGCTGGTGTCGCTCGATCTGTCGTTCTTCATACATAAATATACGTGCAATCCACTAATCTTCCATGCGTGGAACGCATCTATATGAAAAACTTGAATGTGATGCCATCACAAAATTATACACTCAGAGAAAAAATCGTTCTCAAATGAACGAAACAATTTCAAAATTAAGAACATTCGTTGAAAAAAGTCTGTTAAGTACGTTTTGTTTCGTGACCGATGAGCTTGTTTTAAGAATAGCTTTTCCAAGCACACCGTTCGTATTTTGTGACCACTTTGGTATTGATGTGTGAACTTTCTGTGCTCATTTCACGCACTACTTGGGCTTGATTTAAGATTTTTCGTTCTCACGATTCGAGAACGATTTTTGGTCGATTTAACATTTTTCGGTCTCGATTCAAGAACGGTTTGTGCTTAATCATTGGTGGGAGTGGGAAGGTACTATTTATTTATTTTTTTTATTAATAAATTATTTTTTTGTCGTTAATAAAAATATTCATAACAAAAAAAAAATATTATCAAAATTCCAAAAGGTTTGAAAAACGCATAATATGCATTTTTTCACATATTTCTCTTATTGAGAAATTCTTCTTATTTGATGATGCAATCTGAATATATATTTAAAACATTGCATAACAAGATTGGATATGTGAATGGAAATCAACGAAAAATAAGAGTTAAAAAAATAGAATATAAAAAATGTTTTTTAAAAAACTTTAAAGTTTGACGGTGATAGAACTCGCATCACACGACCGCAACCGCAACATTATATCCGCTGGGCCACTACAACTGCTTTGTAGCTTTTGCCAAATGTTGTATTTAACATTGTAGTACACACGAATTATACCGTTTCTTTTTTCTTGAACTTAATTTAAGAACATTGCTTTTAATTTAAGAACATTGTTCTCATTAATAGAATATTTGTTCATATTTTAAGACCAGCCGTTCTCTTTTCAAGAAAAAGGTTGTAGGTTCAAGAACAAAGTTGTTGTTTTGAGAACAGGTCGTTCGTTTTTCAAGAACAAAAAAGCAAGAACATGAAAAGCTTGAATTGGGTCCGGTGGTGCTGGATTTTAGAACAGCGTTTTTCTCTGAGTGTATATACTTGTGTGCGCATGCACACTCTACGACAACACGCTGCCGCAGCTAACGCTCGAACCTTCACACATTTACTTAAAATTCTTTTGGCAAGCTGTTTGCCTGCATTTGCAATTTTTTCTTGCACTTTTAACTCTCACATCCCATTACCATTTTCTAATGTTGACTTTGTGGCCTGCGCTTCAAGACGCGTTTAAGCGTTCAACATTCAGCAACGTTTTGTGACTTTTATGGTGTTGACATTGTCTTAAAGCGCGACATTTCTAATTTGGCATTTAAACGTTCATACCCAATTACGTTTTTTACTTTACGAGTTTGTTGCGCAACGCAAGGGAACATATGAGACAGTGGCGTGTGTTTGTTAGTGTATATATGCAGCATGTTTGCGGTACCGCATTGCAATTTAGAATGTGTCCTAATATTGCGGCGTATGCAAGTAGCTGCTATTTAAGTGCTATTTTGTCATTCTTTATTTCTTAGATTATTGTCAGTATGTATTGTCATGGTCAATGGCATATTTGTTATGTTGCTATGTGGTTTTGTTTTTGTTTTTGAATGCTCATATGTTTGTGGTATTTGTGTAATTTCTTTATTGCTCATTTAACTTTGCAACTTTTTGTGTGACACATATAGAAATTGTACATAATTTGAATGCAAATAAAATGTAGTGAAGTGAAAATAGGAAGAAATGCTATAGAAAGCGTTGGGTTGGATAGTGAAAATCAATAAAATTAATTGCATGAATTTAAATTAAAATAGGATGCTGAATGTGAGGTAACACGATTCTTATAAATATTATTATTATTTTAATAATTAGGGCTCGAAGCACTGCGACCTGGAGTTGGAACTATTGCGCTTGACCGTTTAGCCTTCTTCTGTGGGAAGAGGCTTTAAGAAAAAACTAAGTATCTCTTCAGGCTTTATTCTCAATATAATGAAGCGATTAAGAATAACGCCACCTAGATTTGAGAGTCCTGCCTTGCCAGAGCGACGCTTTCGCAGAGAACGTCAACCAGAGTTTATGCGTTCAGCTCACAAAAGCGATAGATTTGTGTGTTGCGTAGAGACCCAGATGCTCTCGTTGCTGGGGGTATGAGCAATTTAGGCTCTCTTTACCCTGGGCATTCAATTCAGTGTTGTCTGAACTGCTTTGTTTTCCAGTGCCTTATGGTTTCCCTAACGTATGCCTTTGTGAGTGCAAAGAAGGCTCATGGAAGATAGAATGCTTATTGTTGTTGGTTTTGAAGCGATAGAGATACATTCCCCGAAGATTTTGAGGGGTGTCATCGATGTTTAGGGTGATGTATATTGGAACGATTTTCCGTCATCCCTTGTCAAATTTGGTTTTGAGACAAACCGGTTTCGGCGTTGTGCCATCAGCTGTGTGGATTTTCGTTCGATGATGGCACAACGCCGAAACCGGTTTGTCTCAAAACCAAATTTGACAAGGGATGACGGAAAATCGTTCCAATACACATCATTTAACCACTCTGTCGGAAAATCAACTAAACAAAATAAGATTTTTAGGGTCTTTGCCGTATATGAATCCGCTACGTTCTGGCAACAAGCAACATTAAGTTACAAGCACGACTATCCGGAAAACGGTATGATATGACCATATTTACCTTTCTAAGCCATCCCACCCCAACCCCCTAATTTCATGAGGAACTTAAGGTCACCTGCGCTAAAATGGTTGTTCTATACAATCTCTTGAATCATACCTGCCATTTAGGACTCCTACCATTTAGGACTCCTATGTAATTGTAATTGAACGCAAAGCTGCTGACTCTTTGACATAATAAGAGATCCTCGAGGATAATCCGTTTGGTAGTCCCAGTATATTTGTTATCTCTTCCCCAAAGGTTTTTGTCCACAATAGACACCTCAAAACTCTGTGAGATTCGAAATATGGGCCTATCGCATCACGTAGTTGCAAAGCGAGATTTCCTGTGAATTTTCTTATTACTTTCCTTAGCCCTGTCAAGTACTGCCTATTTACCTATTCGAATAGGAAGCAGCCGTTATGTCAATAAAAGCCGGTCGACACAATTGGCTTAATTTTGTTTTTTGTGTTCTATGCGTGGTCATTACCTACCAAATAAAGGATTCATAGGTGATTTTTGGCTTCAGAACAGTATAGAATATTCAGTGTACCATTTTAGGTTAAGTGCAGGCGAAGAATACTTGGGTGGTTTTGTTTTAGTTGGCATTCACACTTGAGGGTTCTGTTCAGTGCTGGCCCGGCCGTAGGGGGAGGGTTTTGGGGGTCCAAACCCTCCCTCCCCCCCAAGGGAGAATTCACTTCATGATATAAAAGTTTATATTTTTAAAGCATCATCACAGTATTTAAAAATATAAAAGCTAATTTTAGTCGTATTACTAGAGAAGCTATATATTGCGTTGGCAATCACTTGAGAGGATTGCGCTGCACACCCCCTTGTATCAATTTGGTATGTTATTCGCCTCTTGCGGCAGGCATACCTACCGCGGGTAAGCCCCCTAACACGCTGGGTTGTTTCAGTCCTATCTTACCTAATGCTTTACAATTGAGAAAGACCCTCTCGGAAGTAAAGCCTGGTGCTCAACCCACCTCAAGATTGAATATTTGGCGCTTTTATCGGGGGGAGTGGTATTTCGACGGTAGAAATTTTAGTCTTGGCAAAACACACTAACTTTCAAGCTTTCGATGTCTTATCCTTAATTTAATTTAGAAAAATAAAAAAAACAAGGACACCATTCATAAGTTTTTTTAAATTTGCAATATGAGATCCTATGATAATCCCGAAATTCCGGGATTTTATTAATGAAATCCCCGGGAAAATGGATGGCGAGTCTCGAGATTTTGAATCGGAATGGTTGGGTCTCTATGACATAGCTAAAACTGATAGACTGCTTGCTTTATCGAATCAATAACGCTGCCCTCATACGACATGTAGGTGAACGCTGAATAATTTTCCGAAGCTCTCTAGTGCACCACTGATAAAGCCTAATTAGCTATCGTAAGCTAATTAAAAACACATATGATTTCGTTTTTTTTTTTTTTTCTAAAAATTATTAGTATTATCTTTTTCAATGTAAAATATCCCTTGTGCTTGAGACAATCCGCCAGATTTTCGCCAAATAAGACATACCTATGTGAACGTTCCTTATATGTATTCATACAAATGTAAGTATGTATATACAAACTTTTAACCATTTGTCACCGTTTGCATATTTACATATAACGAATACCAGTTTGATGGCAATTGCGTGCTGTCTGCAAAAGTTGTGATTTATTTGGCCGCCATGCTGGCGGTGCTGCCAACTGTGAAGGTTCACTGGACGTGCAGACAATTCAAATTTCACAATACACCCGCCCCATAATACGCATTGCGCGAAGAGAAACAATTAATGCAATAAAAATATGTGCATACGGATATACACATATATACATACATATACAATTTTTAAGCGCACTTACATATTTGCCTTGAACAATTGCATTGCATTGTATTGAGCGGCCTCCAACTGTCACTGCTATCGCCAACGCCACAGTCATCGCCGACTACGCCAATTGACAGCTATAAAAGCTTATGAATGAAACAAAAAAAAAAAGAGTAAAATGAAATCAAAATCAAAATCGCGAAAAAAATCCTCGCGTGTCCAGTTGGAGCCTTACCGCATATACTTGTGTACGTGTGTGTTTGAGTGTGTTTTTGTGTTTGTGGTAGCAACTCATGTCGATGCCGCCAATCTAGAGTAAAATAAATTACCAATTATATTTTCATTTCATAATTCTACCGGCTATTATAGCAACCATTCAAAACGCAAATGAAGTCGCCACAAGCCAGTCAGTCGAGGCTGCATTACCAACACCCGCATACGTCTCACATTGCACCATGTTTTTGATGCTTTGAGAATCGATCCACACACACACAACCAAGAAACATGGTACACCCAGTAATCAATGTAGCTTAATGTAAACGCCGTAATAACTAGCCTGTACTTATCCAAAGCCATCTAGTTGGCGATATTCGTTTCTCCACACAGGCAACTGACAATGTTATCACGTTCATGTTCAACCACTTTGTTATCGACAAGGTGTAAGACCAGTTATCGATTTGTTGTCGAAGAGTTATTAGTTTTTTATCGAAGAATAGGGCTTTGAATTTTTATTGACGAATTATCGCTTTGCCATCGAAAAACTACCGACTTTTTTTATTGAAAAATTAATCGATTATTTATTGAAAACTTATTGATATGTTATCGAAAAGCTATAGAAATTATATCAAAAAGTTGTTGATTTTTAATCAAAAAAGTTATTGATTTGTTATTAAAAAGTTATCGATATTTTAACACAAAATTATAGATGTGTTATAGAGAAGTCATCGAAAATTTATCGAAATGTTATCGAAAAGCTATAGAATTGTTATAAAAATTTTTGTTGGTTTGCTATCAAAAATTTATGGATGTGTTATGAAAAAGTTATCGATATATTAACAAAAAGCTCTCGATAATTTATCACAAAATTATCGATTTTTTATCGAAAGGTCATGGAAAGTTAATGGATATGTTGCCAGTTTGTAATCACAAATCTAATTATTTGATATCGAAAGGTTATCGGTTTATTATCGAAGTGCTACAAATTTTTTATTGGCCGGCCCATCAATTTTTTAGTGAAGAAAATTGGTTAAGGAATTTAAAGGGTTGATAAGCGCAGTACAAAGCTTTATAGCTGCAGAGCTTCCGCAATCCAATTTTCAACCTCACCTACCTTCGGGGAGTGTCTTTATCGTAAAAACAACAACAACAACAAAAGTTAAGGTGGTAATCAATTGCGAAAAGGGATTTTCCGAAAAATTTGCAGATGGCTTGCGACTTACGAGACAAGAGGCCATCAGAAACGATCCTTTGAAATAACTGTATAGAAACATTTGGCATCTTAAATTTTATGCGAAAGGTGCCGTTAGAAATGGCGTCATATTAGGTTGAGTGGTAGCTGTCCGTGGAGCTAATTTGTATTATATCGGAGGTTGAGACGTAAAACTTATTAAGTATACTCAGCACGACTTTGATATTTTGAGATTTCATCAATTTGGCTTTTCAACACTTAGGTGACAATATTTTCAGCATTACTATAGCATTCTCTCTTAACTTATAGGCCTTTAACCTTGCTTTTCTGTGAAACTAACGAAAAGTAGTTAGCTTTCTTCAAAGGCTGAGGCTTTTTCGCATGGAGCAAGTATAAGGCTTCTCGAAACCTCAGAAATTCCGTAGATTTTTATTTATTCCTAGAAAATTTTAGACAACAAGGTAAGAATTGACTTGATAATTTGATCCCATACACGTTCAAACTGCCGCATTAAAAGGCAAGCAAAGCTTCGGCCGAATATTGCCATGTTGAACGACTAAGCACGAGCAACACATGATCGCATCGAGCTCCAAACAATCTCTGAAATACAATTCTCCCTAGAAGGAAGTAGTTATGTGGCATTTCCATGTGATCGTGCCCTCACAGTAGGTGCTCACTGAAGTTCTAAACTGTTTACAGTTCACCGGGCGTGCTTCACAAGTAGTCATGGTGATCAAGAGATCCCAACATGCTGATACTCCCCGCTTTCGAAATCATTTGACCTCGATAATAATAATCCGAAGGCAGAAAAGAAAAAATTTATCTCTATCCGGAGATATTCGTAGTTGAATTAGAAAATTTTATGTGGTTGTTGTAATGTACGTTTTTGTACACAGGACAACATTTTGTGTTTAAAGGGATTTGCACGTATTTATTTTTGATCCCACACCATTGGCGGAGCGGCCAAGGTAATTTTGAAAGGTGTTCTGCGCAAAAATATTTTGGACTCTACCCCCAGTTTTGGAGGGACCCCGAGGTAATTTTTCGGTTTTTTGTTAATATCTTTAGAACGACTCAAATTTTTTTCCGCCTTGGGATTATTTATTTGTACGTATCTCAATATCGTGCAAGTTTATCAAAACCGGGGGCAGGTAGTCGTATGACCCCATCAATGGTAAGCTCAGAGCCTTGTGTCAAATTTCCTAAAACTTGTCATGCAACTTGAGTTTTGAGGCTTGCTTTTAGCTCTCCTTTTCCACATTTAATCAGTCTGTGACAAGTTACAAACTCTAAATTCTTGATAGGATCCTCCCCATTCGTTGCACGTGTACTTGATATTTTGGATTACTAACACCCTCTGTTGGACTCGTAACACGCTTGATAACAGTCCGAAAACACTCTCCAACTCTTCAAAACTCTGAATTCTCCAAAGTAACGAATTTGTTGTTGGAACATGAGTACCCTTTCTGACTACTTTGAATCCGGTCACAAAATTCTAGCTGACTTGTGCTTATATACGAACACACCTTTACATTATTAATTCGTTTATTGGCGCTGTTGCAGTTGCATTGTTAATATAAGTTGTTGGTGTTGTTGCACTCCATTTCGATTTAATATTCAGAAAGGCACATGGAATCAAATTAACTGCTTAATGAAAACCCTGTATTTTCTGTAATACGCTCATTCTTTCCCTCCTCCGCCGGCCGGCCTATCAACAGCATACTGCCCAGAAAAAGCTTATATGCATAACAAAGTAGTTTACATTTTACATATTCATGTGGGGCGTATATGCCCCATGGTGGTTGCCAACCGCGGTATTGCAATTTAAAATGCAATAAATTTAAATAAATGCAAACAAATTGGCATTGAACTGGACAATATTCTTCAGTTGTTCACTCTTATATTGCTTCTTTTGATCTTATTACAGCATTTTGTTTTTATGCCTTTTGGTTCAACATTGAGGTAGGCTGAAAGTTAATTAACTACTTCACTTTGTATTACTTAAGTGAAGCTTACAAGTAAAATACTTAAGTAAAGTTAAAACCTTCTTCACATGAAACGAACGAAGAAAGCATTGTATTGCCCTTTTTGTAAAAGGCGTTAAGACGAAGACTTTAATATAGAAAACTTTGTCTTTATTTGGAAGTTCAAAAATTTGCGGCCGCCGTGGTGGTAGCATGCTCCGCCTACCACACCGAAAACCGTGGATTCAAGCCACGGGCAAGCAACATCAAGACTTTAGAAACAAGTTTTTTCAATTACAAGAAAATTTTTCTAAGCGGGGTCGCCACTCGGCAGTGTTTGGCAAGCACTCCGAGTGTATTTCTGCCATGGAAAGCTTCTCCGTGAAAACTCATCTGCATTGCAGATGCAGTTCGGAGTCAGCATTAAACATGTAGGTCTCGTCCCGCCAATTTGTAGGAAAAACTAAAAAGAGCACGACGCAAATTGGTGGGAGGCTATCTCGCCTTACATTTATTTATTTATTTTAAAAACATCAAAAGCGCTGTATTTCTTTATCCAAAATATGAGTAGTGATGGAAGGAAAGGAAATAGAACTAGAAAGAAAGGAAAGACAAAATAAATGGGAAACCAAAACCGAAACTGACAGCGTGATTTGGATTTGTTATCGAAATGTTAACGGTTTGCTATCGACAACAACCAATATCGAAGAATTATTAAATTTTTTAAAGCTCATGATATAAGGGCATGCACCTGGAAGGTGCGTTCCATTAATGGGATTGGTGCAGTTGCCCGGATGACTGATATCCTTGTGAAGGCAATAACTAACATCACCGCCATCCAAGGGATTCAAAGGGTGTATAAGCGCAATACAAAGCTTTATAGCTTCAAAGCTTCCGCAACTCCATTCTCAACCTCACCTACGCGAGGGGAATCCGGTTACAAATATGAATGTATCGTACACATATTTAGCAGGCAAGGCTCTTATCCGGAAAAGGACCATCAACATCGATAAAACTTCCCGAAACCTTCGGCGAGTGTCTTTGTCGTTAATAAAACAACAACAAAAACAGATGTTTTAGACATAACATGACAAAAAAAATTTTAAAATTATGAGGAATATACTGAGATATTTATAAAAATAAGCGTAGGCTTGGTGTTGATTTCGTAATGGCGCCGAGACTTCGTTATAGAAAATTTCGGGCAACGAACGTTTGGTTTTAACGCAAAACAGCTCGAAATATGTAACCATCTTTTACACGTGACACACTGGCAAGAGTATGACCGTCTGAGATAAATCCTTTTCCGACATATGCAGCAGAACCACAGCCTGGACCAGGGTGAGGTTCAATACCTACCCGGAGCAGGAGGGTATGACAGTTTTTGAGAGGGACACAACAAACTAAATGCGGTTACACTAGCCTCCGAAAGGCTGCAAACACAACGGCCTGCCAATCATTTCACTACTATTTGCCGAAAACTTGATCTATAAGAGAGCTAGTCAATCGGACGGAAATTAGGAGCATATATCTTAAACACTTCGGAGCGCCGCCGAGTAAAAGGTTTATTACCGTCGAATCTGGAAAAAGAACTCGCACGGTTAAGAATGCCAAGCTGCAAGTGATAGAAATGACGCAGTTGTCATTGTTGAGCGGAAATAAAAATGTAGGCAGCTGGCGCTTGACAGCAATTAAAACACCACCACCGCGAATGTAACCATTTTTCCCAGTATCCCGATCCTTGCGATAGACATTGAAAAGATTTGAGTCAAAGAACTCACTATCAAAAAATTTTTCATTGAGCCATGTCTCGATAAAGACAAAGATATCGTAATCCATTTGCGCACTAAAATTATACACAAGATCAGACTTGGTTCTCATGCCAGATACATTGTGGAAATATATCTTTAAGTCCTTATTGCTGTTACTAGTGGAGATATTTCTCCGTACTGTGTACGAGATGGCTTTTTGTGAGCCTTCCAAAAAAACTGAAAAGGCTTCAACTTAACATTAGTCGGCCAAATTTCGGAGCTGAGTAATTTATCAGATGATAACTCAGGAACTCGCAATTTGAAGGTAACTCTATACAGATTTGCCAAAGCAACATCTTTTTTTACTAGCTTCGTACAACTTAACGTGGTTTTATTTAATCTAGCTTGCCTAGCCACGTATTCAATTATATTATCTTCAGTTACAGATGGCGAAAAAGACGATATATGTAGCCATTTGTAATGATCAGCAACCACCAGGTCGCTCGATGCATTAGATCCTCTAATAAGAATTTGAGAATTACTATTTTTCTTTTTGGTTCTAGTTTTAGACACATTTGCCCCCTGTCCATCATCATTAATAGGCGCATGGGTGGAGGAAAAAGAAGACGAAATATCGGTCATTGGCACGGCCGTAATTATGGATGCATACGTATTGCGAGTATATTTATACTCAGTTGAGCAGAGCTCACAGAGTATATTAAGTTTGATTGGATAACGGTTGGTTGTACATATATAAAGGAATCGAGATAGATATAGACTTCCATATATCAATATAATCAGGATCGAAAAAAAATTTGATTGAGCCATATCCGTCCGTCCGTCCGTCCGTTAACACGATAACTTGAGTAAATTTTGGGGTATCTTGATGAAATTCGGTATGTAGGTCCCTGAGCACTCACCTCAGATCGCTGTTTAAAATGAACGATATCTGACTATAACCACGCCCACTTTTTCGATATCGAAAATTTCGAAAAACGGAAAAAGTGCGATAATTCATTACAAAAGACAGATAAAGCGACGAAACTTGGTAGATGAGTGGACCTTATGACGCAGAAAAGAAAACTAGTAAAATTGTGGACAACGGGCGTGGCACCGCCCACTTTTAAAAGAAGGTAATTTAAAATTTTTCCAAACTGTAATTTGGCAGTCGTTGAAGATATCATGATGAAATTTGGCAGAAACGTTACTGCTATTACTATATGTACGCTTAATAAAAATTAGCAAAATCGGAGAAGGACCACGCCCACTTTTAAAAAAAAATTTTTTTTAAAGTAAAATTTTAACAAAAAATTTCAAATCTTTACAGTATAAAAGTAAATTATGTCAACATTCAACTCCAGTAATGATATGGTGCAACAAGATACAAAAATAAAAGAAAATTTCAAAATGGGCGTGGCTCCGCCCTTTTTCATTTAATTTGTCTAGGATACTTTTAACGCCATAAGTCGAACAAAAATTAACCAATCCTTTTGAAATTTGGTAGGGGCATATCTTTTATGACGTTAACTGTTTTCTGTGAAAATGGGCGAAATCGGTTGATGCCACGCCCAGTTTTTATACACAGTTATCCATCTGTCCTTCCGCATGGCCGTTAAATACGATAACTTGAGCAAAATTCGACATATCTTTAATGAATTTAGTTCACGTGCTTACTTGAACTCACTTTATCTTGGTATGAAAAATGAACGAAATCCGACTATGACCACGCCCACTTTTTCGATATCGAAAATTACGAAAAATGAAAAAAATGCCATAATTCTATACCAAATACGAAAAAAGGGATGAAACATGGTAAGGTAATTGGATTGTTTTATTGACGCGAAATATAACTTTAGAAAAAACTTTATAAAATGGTTGTGACACCTACCATATTAAGTAGAAGAAAATGAAAAAGTTCTGCTGGACGAAATAAAAAACCCTTAAAATCATGGCAGGTACTACATATATAAATAAATTAGCGGTATCCAACAGATGATGTTCTGGGTCACCCTGGTCCACATTTTGATCGATATCTGGAAAACGCCTTCACATATACAACTACCACCACTCCCTTTTAAAACTCTCTTTAATACCTTTAATTTGATATCCATATCGTACAAACACATTATAGAGTCACCCCTGGTCCACCTTTATGGCGATATCTCCAAAAGGCGTCCACCTATAGAACTAAGCCCCACACCCTTTTAAAATACTCATTAACACCTTTCATTTGATACCCATATCGTACAAACATATTCTAAAGTCACCCCTGGTCCACTTTTATGGCGATATCTCGAAAAGGCGAACACCTATAGAACGAAGGCCCACTCCCTTTTAAAAATACTTATTAACACCTTTCATTTGATACCCATATCGTACAAACAAAGTCTAGAGTCACCCTTGGTCCACTTCTATTGCGATACCTCGAAAAGGCGTCCACCTATAAAACTAAGGCCGACTCCCTTTTGAAATACTCATTAACTCCTTTCGTTTGATACCCATATTGCACAAACGAATTCTAGAGTCACCCCTGCTTCACATTTATGGCGATATCTCGAAAAGGCGTCCACCTATAGAACTTAGGCCCACTCCCTTTTAAAATTATCATTAATACCTTTCATTTGATACCCATATCGTACAAACAAATTCTAGAGCCAGGCCTGGTCCACCTTTATGGCGATATCCCTAAATGGCGTCCATCTATAGAACTATGGTCTACTTCCTCTTAAAATACTCTTTAATACCTTCCATTTGATACACATGTCATACAAACACATTCCTGTGTTACCCTAGGTTCATTTTCCGACATGGTGATTTTCCCTTACTTTGTCTCCACAGCTCTCAACTGAGTATGTAACGTTCGGTTACACCCGAACTTAGCCTTCCTTACTTTTTTAAAGTTGAAATAACATTCTGAGGCGTCGACCACACAGCATTGGACTCCGTTGTATTAGTAGTGCAAGCAGCAGCACTAATATTTGAGATAGCAATAACCGATATCCGGCAATAATGAATAAAAATAATCAGATTAAAAAACACCAAGTCTGCGGGGGCTGATGGATTGCCTACAGAGCTGAACAAATTCGGGGGTGAAATGCTCTTTAAAAAATATGGACGGACGAGTGATGCATGACTCACGTCTGGAATCAAAGGTTTCTTTGCCCAGTCTACCAAAACCTGCTTACTGCGTCCGAGTCCCCTTTCTCAGTAGCACACAATACCCTGTCAATTATTTTGTGCGAAAGATTAAACCCCACTGTGAATCGGCTGAATTGGCGCTATTAGTGCATTTCTTTAATTTGGAGCTGGAGAAAATTGTACTTGCTGATAACCTAGGCGCTATGGAATAATACTCCATAAGAGTACAATTACTGGCGTATGTCAAGTCTAAAGGTTACTTATTTAATGAAAATACGGGCTGCCGAAACACCGCTCTCACAACCGCTACGGACCGTCTTCTTATGCCCCAGAACAGCTTTTACATAGTAAGGCGGGAGCACTTTCCATTAGGAAGAGAAATGAAATGCTATACAAAGAGTTTCTGTTGAAAACCCAAAAACCTAGGCATCCCAAAGGATATTTGATTGAGGAGGAGCGGCCTCGCAGGGAATTTTAAAGTCACTTCCGCAAGCACTGTAAAGACATACGGCATCTGAGAACTCATAGAACGTATAGAGAAGCAAAAGAAAAAAAGCACCTCTTGCATATTAAAAATCAACCCCTACATACATAATGTATGTCCTGTTTGCTATGTGTAGCCACATGACACCAAGCATATTTTCAATTGTAATCACCCATCTTTCTCTGGTCCGCCCCTGCTGAAACTGCAAGTTTCTTTAGACTCCCATTATATGGGGCGAAGCACTGCTACAATAACAACTGGCGTATGCTGGCAATACAAATATTATCGGTCTGACCACGCGCGTTGTAAATTCAGCTTACTCGAAAGTGAAAGAAGAAAGGGAAAAGAATGGCTTGATAGGGAAGGTGGACAAATTTAAGACCTGATGTCATCAAGCGAAAAGTCAGCGCACTTTAGTTGGGAACATGTTTCAACACAAATAGCATCGTCAGCTTTGAAATGCAGCGCAGAATCACTCTATCCAAAAAATGGCCGTTGGACTAAGTAGGCCATTGACAAGTAAGGTACTCTCTCGGCAAACGAAGATCATGGTCTCCAGGCCACTTATAGTACCCGTTCTGCTATATGATACAGAAGCATGGAATTAGAAATTATTAGATAGGGCTCTTTTTTTTAAGCTATACTGAAGGTTAAGAACATACTAAATTTTACCAGCATGCGCAGAGTTCACTTCAGTATCAAACAATTTTTTTGAGTGAAAAGTGTACTTAGAAGTTTTTATGACGGTGCCCATTATTTCCTTATCTTTCAGTTTTTACCGCAATCTACATATATCTATATGTATAATTTTCAAATTATGTTTGTACGTAGTTATAGATCGGGTTGCGTTCTAAACGGTTCGACCGATCACAACCAAATTTGCAAACCCACTAGAAACCTTCCAAGCATGGTCATAGGCTAAAATTAATTTCGATATATAACACCTCCCATACAAATGGAACTTTTGGTACTGCATAACCCTGAAGGTATTCATGCTATAATGTTGAAATTCAGTAAGGAGTTATATGAGATCAAAACCTAACACCACCAAGAAAATGTTGGGTGAGGGAAAAGGGGGCGTTGTACCTCCTACACAAATGTAATATAACATATTGCATATCTCTGGACGTAGTTAAAATAGGATAATGAAAATTAGTACGTAGCTATATGATGTTAAATTCTAACCCCTACAGTAAAGTGTGGAATTGGGGAAAATTGCATTTTTCGATACAACTTATAAATACGTTGACACAGTCGTTGAAGAATTGAAAGCTGTGCATTATCCGGTTGAGTTTCTTAACTCCCTCGAGCTACCAGGAATTCCTCCTAATCGATTGATCCTTAAAAAGGATCAATAATAAATATGCTTCGTAATTTGGATCATACGCGCTTATGTAATGTGACAAAGTTATGGTTGCCAGACGTCCCCGATTTTGATGATTTGTCCCAGCGTTCCCGCTTATACTCTAAATTCCCCCCTTTTAGGATAGCATTTTAGATATAATATCAGTTTACGATGATCTCTTATCAAAAGTGGATGAACGACAAAAACCGAATATTATACAATTATGAAAAGATGGAAAGGACCATGCTTGGGACGAATTTTTGGCAAAAATTTATATTGTGAAAAATTAGAATATCTGAAACTTTGGAAATCAGGATTTTCGGAATTCAGAGTTTTCAAATGGTTGGACTTCAAATCAGATCAACACTTGCAACATAGTGAAGTAGAACCATGCCTCTTTTATTTGCTTGAAAAAAAGTGACCATCAATGAATCTTTGTTACATAATCAAATAGTAAATTTGAGAAAATTTTTGGAGTCCAAGGCCGATGATCACGATTTTTTTGCACAAAAATCTGCAAGCGCAAAATAGCTGCATTTTGTTCAGCTAATAAAAGTCTCAAAGGATATTCAGAAGTGCTCAAAATTGCTCAAGTTTTCTATTCGATACCATGTCACCGACATGTCACCACTATGCGAACTACGAAGGAATTTTCTCCCTAAAGAGCTCGCAATGGACAAAAGAAAGAAATCGTTTGATTGTTGAAAATGTTGAGCACATCCTTTGAGTGAAGTTTAATTTTTCAGATTTTACATGTCTCGAATTCCAAAAAATTTTAACCCTTCCTGAGAATGCTGAAGTTTTGAAAAAAAAAAATCAGCAATTCCCAGAAATATGTCGGGAAGTGCTGACAGAAAAAGAGCACCAGATTCTTGAAATAAGAAGTAAGAAAAAATAATGTATAAATAATTATCTGTAATACACAATATGTTTGTGCGAATTGTTAAATTATTTACAATATTCCCCTACCCTTTATAATTTTTTTTGCATTTGTCTGAGTGCAATTGCCGGTCTTCGACTGCGTCTAGAAAGTTAAACTTGGTCAAACTTTTTACTATTGAAATTTGATTACCTTTTTTGTTGGAAGTGTCCACGATTCATATCCCGGCATCTGGTAACCCTAGACAAAGCTTATCATCACAAAACTTTTAACGAATGTCATTGAAGCAATGATGTTATCGGGAAATTTCGAAAACAACAAAGTTTTTATACCAAGGACTCCATTAATACCGACAGATGTACCTTTCAATTTCAAACGCCTCCAATATCCTATTAGATTGGCATTTGCAATGTCTATCAATAAAGCTCAAGGACAGACATTAGCTGTAGTAGGAGTGAGTCTTACCAATTCATGTTTCACCCATGGCCAATTATATGTAGCCAGCTCCAGAGTTGACTCATCGAAAAATCTTTTTATTTATACTCCAAATAATATTATATATATCCTATGGTTTTCACCAGTACCTAAATACGCAAATACACAACCTTAAAATAAGTTTAAAACTTGTGTTATTTACTTTGTATATTTTTTAGAAACATGGAGTGAAACCCACGGGCATAAGCTAGAATAATATAAATTTAAACCAAAAATACTACAAACGACGAACTGCACTGAGATTGTTCTTTGCTGCTGAGTTGTTCTCAAATTTATGCAAATTTGGATATTGTGAGTGAAAATTGCAATTTTTACTCATAATTAATGCAATTACATGAAAGTGGAATATAGTTGACATAAATTTTAATGTCCATACATTTTGCCACATGCCAAGCGGTAGCGGAAAACACTTTGAAATGCGTTACGTATACGCAGTGTAGAACCGAAGTGTACAGCGGAAAGTAATCAAAGTGGTTACAATTGCACTTAAGTTCACTAAAGTGGCAACACATGTCACACACACACACACATACAATAACCAAGCGTTAAAGTGATAGTAGTTGCCGGAACGCACAAAATCGCGTAAAAATTAATGTAATTTACGACAATAGCCATTAACTTAAATTAGCAAATGCGCATACTCTCACACGTCCACCGAGTACTACACAACGCGCGAAGAAGTTGCGTTTGAAGTGTGAAGTGGTGTGTAATAGCATGCGACTGTACAAAATGTTTGTTGATTTCGGAAATGCCGAAGCATAAAATCAATGCTAACGCATTTACCAAGCCCACTTACACACACTCACGCTCACGCAAATACGAGGAAATGCGTGCCTGAAACAATGTTATGTATGCGTTTGTTGTTCGCTGTTTTGGCTCTGATGCGCATTGTCGCCGCTGCTGATGGTTTTGTGTGCGTGCAGTCAAGTGCCTTCGTAGGAAAAAATGCATTTAACTATCTTTGGTTAAATAACATAAATGCGCATGATTGTCATTTCCACTTTCATATCGCTCATTAACTTGAATTTTTAATTCTTTCCAATTGTAACTCTGTTTAAACGCAGCATAAATTTGTTTGTCCGCATGGATTTTCTTATATAAAAATGCTTCCTTAATGATGATAAGCTCTTAAGTAGCTTGTTCACGGTAACTTTTGTCAACGAAAAATTAGTGCATATTTAAATAACTACTAGCCGGACCCGTGCGCATCTTGCGCAACAAATATAGAAGTCTCATATCAAATATCAGAAATCAGCTGTTCTATCAATCAAACATCTATGAATAAAAACTAACATGCGCTTGCGCTGCCATCTGGCGAATGTTAGTTACTGCCGGTAATGCAGTGTTAGTTCTAATCAAATATTCACAATAGTGCCATAGTACAAATATATTTCTTTGTGTGCTCACAAACGTTTATTTTTAACAAATTATTTTAATAAAATATAGCTTAATAAAAGCACTACGGCCATTAATGCCTAAAGCTCGCTATAGCACGAATCTCCATCTTTACAACCAAAACTTTATTTATAGATTTGAATTCCAAATAAGGGCGAAAAAGGAACCTGCACCTAAAATAGCAATTAGAAATAATATACAATATTGACGCGGTTAGTAAGGGACTTCGTTACTTGCCGTTGCCGGAGCGGAGAGGTCTATAAATCATTCGAATAAGCTTCCTTTCGAACACTTGCATAGCAGCCTCATCTGATGTTGTTATATTACACGCTTCTACACCACATGGCAAGACGGGTAGGATAAGTTACTTCTACAGCATGGTCTTCGTATGCCGAGAGAGGGCTTAAATTTTTCATTGATTTCATAGCACAAATAGCATTTGTTGGCAAGAATGATTATTCGCTGGATTTCTAGACTGACTTTGTTTTTTGAGTTAGTACTGGTTGCCAAAGGAAACCTTTTACTATTTCGAAATTATAGCTGCCACAGTGACGTGATTGCTGAGACGCAAATGTGCTGACTCATTGCTTGATGACAGCAGGTTCTTCGTTCTGCATTCGTTCACCATTTCCGTTTGGAGTAAGCTGAACTTACAGCGCTCATATTTAGGCCGATAATCTCAATGTCGCCGGTCTAAGCCAATGATTGCAGCTCTTAAATTATATTGCTCCACAGCTGCTTAGTTCTCCAATTTGTATTATTTTATCCCTGTCTTAAACCACATTTAGTTTCGAACGGCTTGGAGAGGTCCTTCCTAATTCTGACTGAGCGGGCGGTGTTGCTTAACATCATTTCTCACCGTTTTTCGGTAAAACGAAATTCAGATTATTTCTTCCCAGTTTTTTTTTTTTTCAAAGATTTGCCGCATAATGAAAACGAGGTCAATGATTAATCATCATCATGTCTGAGCCGCACAGATAAGGTCCAATTCACTATTTTCTTTAACTTTTCGCACAATACGCTTGACAGGACTTGACATGTGTTACTAAGAAATCTGATTCCAAAAAAAGGTTATGCATGCACTTTACCAACTCCTAACCACCGTATTTTATTACTGGACCGTACGCTGAAGTTCACGCAAGTGGGGAAAACATCTTACCGCCTTTCAGCATGGACTGGAACGACTACTTCCAGTCATTTGCGGCCAAGTTTCCTCGGAGTAGCCATTTACCTGATACGCTTGAAATTGCCTGATATGCGATATAAGGAAAGCTTATTCTGCGAGAGTTGAGGCAGTCGGGTGGCCACTAGTACGAGAATATTCTGAAGTTGGTCCGTGCTCTTTACCAACTCCCTGTCATATTTGAATAGCTCAGCAGTAAATTTTTCAGCGAACTGTTTTACTGCGTCGTAGTCGGAAGGGAGAACATTTGTTCCGTCATCATCATCTGCGGACTTGGGTTCATCATCTTTCCTGGACGTTTCATAGCTCTCTCCATTTAGCAGCAGATCATGTCTATATAATCTAAGCACCCTCTTGACATCGATTACCAGATCGCCGTTTTCGTTTTAACTGGAGTATGCCTCGTTACTTAGCCCTTCTATCTGTCAACGAATTGTCTGTTAAATACGCGGGCGTTGTGCTGGTGGCAAGCAGCCCACACTTCACGCACCCATGCCCGTTAGACTGTATATCACACAGTTAAATTGGAATAACTTATTCGGAACACTAATTTAATTACCCATTAAGGAAAAATATGGAAAACATGCACATCAACCAGCCTAGCGGAACTATGTAGCTTATGCAGACGTATTACACCACATTCGCACGACAGCCCGGTATACCTACTTTAGTCATTGGCAAATATCCCCACACTGTAGTATATGGATCATATTTTAACTACTCACTTTTTGTATTCATTATTGGATGTAGTGACTTAGTATAGCGGAAAAAGATAACCTTAAGCGACTACCCCAGCTCAGGTCCATTGCTGAATGGTAAGCTACTGCTCAAACCAATAACATTCCTTATTGTTGAGTATTTTTAATATTTCCGGCTCATTTTATATACCTCTGACCTAATCAATAAGTCAGTTTAACAGCCTTTATATTCGAATTTGGTTAAAGTATTCTAACAATACTTTTACTTAACGTCACTTTCTATAAATTCTTTCAAAAATTACTACATTTATACACGGCGAAAGTTTCAAAGACAAGTTTCTGAGTCTCACTTCTTCAACAGTAGCTTTTCGGGAGCTAAGTTTTGAAATACATGTAAATAAAATGTCTTTAAGTATTGCCTTTTTGTTGCTATTCCTTTAAACATCATTAGGTACATTCTAATTGTAAATGTTTTTAATCATAATTGTGTGGAATACTTATAGGCTATTGTAAGCTTAGTAGCATGGAGTTTATAGCAGTGCTTTTGTAAGCAGTACTTCTGTTGTTCAATATTATATTAATATTTATAACTGCATTTACTTAGCAAGAATAACCACATATATTATTTATAATTTCTGTTCTTATGTAGAGGCTCCTTTTTCGCTATTATTTGGAATCCAAATCTATAAATAAAGTTTTGGTTGTAAAGACGGAGATTCGAGCTATTAGCGAGCTTTGGGCAATTTTTGGTCGTAGTGCTTTTGTTTAGCCATATTTTATTAAAATATTTTTTTTTTTTAAATAAACGATTGTGAGCACACAAAGAAATGTATTTGTACTATGGCAGTATTGTGAATATTTGCACTGCATTACCGGCTGTTGGTAACATTAGCCATATGGCAGCACAATCTGTAAGTTTTAATTGATTGACACAACAGCTGATTTCTGTTGATATTTGATAAGAGACTTGTATATTTGTTGCGCAAGATGCGCACGGGTCCAGCTCGTATGGATATAATAGTGAACAGCGCAAGCATAGCATATGATACACTGCTAGAAATTCTAGTGTCACTAATCAAGTTCTGTTGGAGCAGCCAAAAAATATTCCACACAATTTCAACCTCTGTTTGCTATTGAAAAATATTTAAAAAAAAAATGTGTTCTTATTCCCATTATGTTGCACTTCACATTCTACTCGGCTGCATTTTAATTGCTCATTTTTATGCTCGGCTGGTATGAATACCTCTTGCGGTTGCAAACTATTACTGCACCAACAATAACACATTTATATAATATTTCATTGTTTATAGCCGAAAAAATGGCAAATTAATTTTAATGGTGGCTCTTGCGTAATTAATTGCGCTTTATATAGCCACTCGCACGTTTGGTAATGATAAAAGCTAGCTGCTGTGCATAGTGGAGCTTTTTATTTGCCATGGAAATCTTGGAATAAGGGAGCATATAACAAGTGGAATTCGCATTGGTAGTATTTTTATTCAATGCCATTTACGTTTTTTTATCATTTCTAGAAATTTATTGCATTTTCATGCAATTAGTAGTTTAATAAAATTTATGTTAACTATTAAAGCACGTTTCGTTTATTTTAACTTCAATGATGAATAGTCAGGTTCTTTTTTATTATTATAATTTGTTATTTTGATGATAAACGAAATCAAATTCCATAGGCCATATTAATCACTTTGTGGCGAATGATAAGCATAGCTCCAGCATTGTGAATAAGCGTACTCTACGTGGTCCCAACAAATCTAACCATCATTTTATGGCAGCTCGATAATGGTGTGTGAAAGTGTGGATAACTTGCTCAGTGTACAAGGCAACACAAGCATAATTTGTTGCCCCAAAGTTATAAAAAAAAACAAAAATTGGAAGACGCTATAACCACCGATGAGATTTTAGAACAAGCTTCTCTTCCAATTTGCGTCGTGCCCGAAGTACTCGCCAAATCTCCACTGAGGTCGACCTTGTTTAAACAAAATTGTTTCTAAATTTTTGACGTTGCTGTGCCCGTTGATTAAACCAAGGATATTCATTGTGGTTGGCGGAGCACACTATCACCACACCACGCCAACGCCGCAACGCAAACTTCATTATAGCTGTGTAGTTGCATTTTATTTTGCTGTGTTTATTTTGCGAGTTTTAAATTATAATATCTAAATTGTAATACTAGTTTGTGACAAAAATAAGTGCGAAACCCTAGAGTTTATTTTAATACAATTGGTTTGCTTTGAAAAGTTAAGATTTTGTGAATTTTTAAAGTTTTTAATCAATTTCTTATTATTCATTTTGAGTTTGCCGAGTCATTGTGCATTTGTGTTTTTGTTGAAATTTTTCATTGTCACCTTTTCACCTTGCAATTGTTTTTGTGCGCACACTTTTTGTTTTTCTCGCAATTTACTGTCTTCGCAGCTGTTTGCGTCGCTTTTTAAGTGTCAAATGACAGTGACTCTAAAACTGCTAGCTACCGCTAAGCTCACAAACTTTCAGAGTTGCTTTATATATAACCTTTCTCATTCTCAGTGCTATTTCAACTGTTTTTTCTTTGTAATTTACAAACATATCTCTACCATTTCTATATTCTTATACTAGTTTCTTTTCACCTTTCTGTAAAAAATGACTTGCATTTTCAAAAACTGTCAGGTAAAAAGCGAATCCGAACATTTTGTCTTTTGCTGGCTTTGCGATGGGCTCGCCCATGGAAAGTGTGCGGGACTGACGGCTAGAGTTGTTGACACTGTCAATGATGGGGAGAAGGGAGTACGTTGGTCATGCATTAAATGCAGATCAAATGAGGTTGACCTATTTAAACTGTTTAGACAAACACGAAATGCGTTTTCTGATATTGCTAAAGAGTTTTCCATAATCACGGAAAAGTTCAATCAATACGATAGCTTGTTCAAATCCTTCAAGTGTTTGGATGAGTTATCGCATTGTTTAAATAGAAATAAAGAAAACCGCGATAATAATCAAAAACATTCTGAAGACTCACCTAATGCTTTGAATCTTAAGCGCATTTTGGCCGCCAAGGGCTTTTGTTCGCGAATTTGTGCATAAGACTATTGAGATTACTCAAAATGTAGCAAAAATTCCTCCTCAAAGTTCCGATCAAAAAAACTTAATTTAATATCTTGCTTAAGCTTTTACTATCAAAACGTTAGAGGCTTAAATACTAAATTAACTGACTTATATTTGAAAACCATTCACTGTAACTATAATATTATTGCTTTTACCGAAACATGGCTAAAACCCAATGTTTTAAATTCCGAAATTTTTTGTGGTGAGTATCAGACTTATAGAAATGATCGCTTAAATAGGACCGGAGGTCTTGTCTTGCTAGCTGTACATTCTTCAATTCCATCTGAAGATGTTAATTTAGCCGAAGTTGGTTCCATCGAGTTTAAATGCATCCGAATCTTACTAGACCGGGGTCATATTTACTTAGCCGTTTGCTATATTCCACCGTCTTCTGATCTATCAGTGTATATGCACCATATTTCACTGTTACAATCAGTCAATTCGGTGATAAAGTCCACGGACTCAATGATTGTTTTAGGCGACTTTAACCTGCCACATATATCTTGGAATACCGTTGATCACAATATTGTCCCCGTATCATCCAAGATGCATAACAATTACTTTTTGGATGGAATTACTGATCTTTGCCTTAATCAGATCAACTTCATTCCAAATAAGTATGGAAAATTCTTAGACTTAGCATTTGTTGACGACATATCTAAATTCTCTATAAATCGGTGTGAACCTCTTGTTTTGCCAGAAGATGCTTACCATCCTTCTCTTGAGATAACTTACGAAATCATAAGCAACGAAGTCGGCTGCACTAACAAAACATGTGTCTCTGCCAGATGCTTTGATTTTTCCAAAACTAATTTCAACAATTTAAATAAAGAGCGCCAATCCCTCTTTCAATAATTTTATTTAATTTCTCTTTTGATTCAACAGGTTTAATAACTTTGTTGCTTTTGGTCGTGCATTAAACGATTTGTTTTCTTTTTTTTCCAAATTTTATTTGTCGAAAATGTGGGCATGGTCATTCGATTATACCATAATTTAATTATAAACTTTTCTGGGTGCAAATAACCCAAACCCGCGTGCAGATGCTTGCACAGGTGGTGGTCCGGCACTTCTCAATCGAGTCCATATATACCTTGTATCATTTATAAAATGCAAATTCACCCATACCCGAACAAAATTAGTAGAACCGGTGGACAAGTACAGCTGGCTATAAAAAAACAGTATGACAAATATTTATTTCAATACCTCACCTGATTCCATTTTCATTCATACGTCTTGCTTCCTGATGTGATATCATTAAATCCAATAATAAGACATCTAATCGGAGTTCTTAGAACTTTAAAGGAACCTGCGAGAAATCTGCGGCGGACCAAGGCCATGTATAAGAAAACTGCTTACTTCCTCTTCGGACCCTATACATTTGTAAGATGCAGAGTTTTGGGCAGATTCAATGAAATTCCAGAAGTACCGAACAGCTTTTACTTCAGTCCATTGCAGATGGGCGCTATCAATTTCCTCAGCTTATCGCACGGTTTCCGCAGACGCTGTCTTTGTTATTGCGGGAACTATACTTATGAATTTTCTCGTTGAGGAGAGAAAATAAATTAATCAGCTCCGAGGAGAAGTAGGCAGTTTTGCTGCTGCTGTGCCGTTGCGAAAAGAAACTATCCGACGTTGGCTACAGCAATGGAGCTGCAGTGCTGCAGGCAAGTGAGCCAGGGAACTGATTCCCAAGCTGGAGCCATGGTTACAGCGACCAAATGGATAGGTAAATTTTCACTTGAATAAGTTTTTTAATCGCAACGGCTACTTCCGGAAATATCTCCACAGAATTATTAAGGTTAAAAATCCGAACTGCATACATATATTGTGGGTTCATATTTTGAATGCGATTACTTCGCATAGCAACGGAGAGGGATGAGATTAACAATTAGTGGCCTATCTCCGGGTAGTGTCATTCATAAGAAAACCTGCAGAAGTGACAGTTGGGGTATGGTCTGCAGATGCGCGAGGAGCATTATCCCGGGCTTCCGTACCGCAAAATATGCCGACTGGGTAAGTAAGGTTTATGTGGGTGGCCCGTCAAAAAAAGAAGGGAGTCCCACATTCGGAGAGGCTCACTGGTACAAAGTGTAGCGCAGAGGTTTACCATGAATGAATCATTTTCTCCTTCCACGAAACAAAAAAAAAAAGGAGTGCACTGGTGTTCTTTTTTCCCCTTCTTTCTTGCTTTTCTCCCCTTATTTTGTTGATTTTCTCAGGATTTTTATTGATTTTATTTCAGTATTGTTATCGCTGTTTCCTTTTAATTCGACACAGACATCTTTACTTTATTTTCGCTTTCATCGCAGAATCTCACATCACATCCTATTCTGTTTTTTCAAATCACTTCAATGATATTACGACTATTTAAATCATATGATATGAAATTACATCAGCATATGAAAAAATATCACATCGTCATTTTATCAAATAAGTCGCCAAATACGTCGTTATTCAATGTAATATCTCCTCTCAGAAAGCTCTGATTTGAAAACATCATTTTTAGCATTTTTGGGCTTAGTTATGAGTATGGAATGTTTTTTTTTTTATATCAAATGTGAAGTAATCTGTAAAAGGCGAGACAGTTTGTTTGAATATGGTTAAAAATCACAAAATTGTAGTTAATAATGGTATGAATCAAAAAGGAGTTACTGAAATATGTTCATTTATTTGCAGTTGAACTATTTTCAAATATTTAAATGTAGGTGTGTCTTGAATATAATAATTAAACTAAAAAGACAGTTCAAAAGCAGTTTGTGTGTTTGTTCGCTGTAAGCCAAACGTTCAAACATGCAATCAGCGAGTGCATTCTATAATTTTACATACATACATACATGTTGAATTAAATTATAAATAATTAAAATTTTCCAGAGGACCAGGGACAGAGCTTTGCACCAAAGCGAAGACATAGCAAGAATATTTTAAGGTTCCTAAAAAAGGTCCCGAATTTAATATTGAAAAAAAAATGTAAAAATTTTGCTGCCATATCTATGCACATCTAGCTTATACCGAACAAAATAAAAATCCTAATTTTTTAACATAACAAGTTTAAAATTGTGGTACAAATATGTGCCTCATGTGCTTTATCTGATGCCCTCAAATTTACATATCTGCACTATGAAAACAAACGCAATCTGATAACCAACACTCTACATCCTGCCAATTTTCATACCAATAAGTCTGCAAATTATACCTTTTCCTTTCACACTTTTCAACGTTTTTCTTTTGTACCCAAATTGAATGTAATTAAATCTCCGCCAATTAAAAATGCTTCTATGAAATGTGTTTTCATATAGATGAAATAAGAAACTTCACTCATAGTCAAATGAAAATTTTAGCTAAAGTGAAGTAACTGTGGATGAAGTAAAAAAAGTTTCCAAGAGAAACGTAAAAATATATAGCAGACATAATTAGACCTACTTCTTTTACCATTGCGTGTTTGAAGTTCCTTTTAGGCAATTTACTTTTGTTTTGAGCGCTTTCTTTTCTTTATTTTAGCTCCTCTTTTTTAAATTTTCGGCGTATTTATGACTTTTTTTTTGTTTTTTTTTTTTTTTTTTTTTTATCATTTCTCGCTACTCCAACTTTGTAATTTACTTCTGCCTAAATATTTTTCATAGTATATGCCCCAACTTTTGTTAAAAACAAATATTTATTAAAATGCACATATATTAGGGTGGATATAATTTTTTTGACCACATCACTACATAATTATGAGGTTGGTTTGGTCAAAATCTGAGGTATGTTCATTCCATTCAGAGTCGGGTGGATGTTCGGAGAATAATGTACTACGTGTACCATAGTGGAACCATATAAAGTGGCTACACAGCGACATACCTACAAACATTAATACACAAACAAAGTACATGTTTTTGTAACGCGATGGACTAATGTCAAAATCGTACTGCGATGGCATTTAAAAAGTCAAATCGTATTGAAAAAGTGCCAATCAGCTGATTTCCCGCCCTCACATAAATGTTTCCGCCATGCGGAGTACTATTACAAGCGGACACGCTCATAGAGAGAGATGACGGAGTACTATTAGTAACTGTGACGCTCGGAGAGAGAGAATATTAACGACGTTGGCTCTCAACACAGAATTATGACTGCGGTGATGGTCTAGAGTCTAGACTCTGGGATAAGATGTTCAAGCATAGTGTAAGGTAATGTTCGTTGCACCTACGACGAAGTGTTACTAGCAATATGAACTTACTTACTTACTTAATTGGCGCTTAACCATCTAAACGGATATGGCCGTCCAACAAGGCGCGCCAGTCGCTCCTCCGCTCCGCCAACCGGCACCAATTGGTCACACCAAGGGAGTTTAAATGGTTTTCCACCTGGTCCTTCCAACGGAGTGGGGTCCGCCCTCTACCTCTGCTTCTGCTGGTTCCCAAATGAACGAAGTCTTTTACTATTTCGAAATTAAGGCTGCCAACAGTAGCGTGGTTGCCAAGCCGCGTATGCACTGACTCTTTGCTCGATGACAGCAGGTACTTCGTTTTGTCCTCATTCACCATCAAACCCAAACGTAATATGAACTACTGGCTATTTATACAAGACTGGCCACGTCTAGCATTATAGCTCTACACAGGTAGTAAGGGGACCAGTCTGATGGCAATGGCCATTTTGTAAGCAGCACTTTATATCTGCGATCGCGCTTTCATCTCTCCTTAACGACAGGGGAATGTGAACTCAATATATAGGCTCTATCATTCGAGCAGGATAGTAGTGGAGTTCGCGATGCCACAGGCATTGAAATTTGTTTTTTTTTTCTCACTCGAGCAGAATGCTCGTGCATTACATTTATTTTGAGTAATAAGGGAGGCAAGTCCCTTCTTACTCATTAGAAATATTGTGTTTCCCTATGAGCAGTTAGGACGCATTGTCGGACGGAGCCGAAGTGGTAAACAGCCCCTTCTGATGCAAAGTGAGTCCCCTGACAACCATCACAGTAGCTAGAAGGAACTTCTTTCACCTACGCGAAGGTGTCCCCATTTAGTTTTACTTTAACGTCATTTACGGTGTCGGCTATATGTCATAATTTGCTTCCTACTGCGTGACAGCGAATGAAATTTGCAACCCTTTGTTTGGCACGGAATAAAAAGCCAATTTATAGTCAGTGTTAAACTGCTTAATCAATCTCCAGAAATGTATGCAAAGCAGGACTTTCATATGCTTTTGTTTTATTATAATTTAAGGGATGCGGGAAAAATTGTATTCATATGGGCAATAAAGTAAGAACAGAGTGCAAAAAATATCTCTAGGAAACACGAATTTCGGTATATTCAAATTCTTTCGATATAGTGGCCAATATAAGGAAAAAAGTCTTTAGCTCTTTCCAAAATGCGTGGGTTAGCAATTGACTTTCGAATCCTGCTCTACTCAAATCTTTTTCCAAGAATTGTATGCAGAATCTGAATTTACCATGCAAGATATCGAAAAAGTCGCAGCATACAAATTGATACACCCTAATATATATACATAATGTGCATATCTATGCAGTTCGTACGACTTTATCGAGCTATTCGTTTTTACGAAAAAAAAACAATTCAGTTACGTAAGTTTCAGTTTCTTATTCAAATTACAAATTAAAAAGTTGGCAACTAAGGGTAATTAAAGTTTACAGTTGCTCTGATACAGTGGTGCACAACGCTGGCACGAGCTTCCAACAAAAATAATTTTTTTTAGCATAGAATACACGCAAAATGTATTCACTGCTAAAACTGATTGACGCTTTCTCTTTACTGAATCTTTGTCGCTGCGCCCACACGATAAAAGCGCATTGCGTTTGCGTAGCGCACGAACACTTTTTTTCTGCCCTAACTGAAATAAGTATGCGAAAAATTGGAAATAAAGTTAAATTTTTTCGAACTAAATTCAATTTCGATTGCTTCGTATATTTTAGGTGCACGAGACATTTTTAACAGAAACTGCCGCAATGCGTCTTTATTAGGTTAACCTATTATAGATGAACGCCGAGAAGTTTTTCGAAGTTCTACGAAACTCTTGATAGCACCACTGCATTGCCACCATCGTTAGAGCTCTCAAAAATATGCTAGCTAGCACGTGTTCACCTTTCCATCTCTGCTGCCGGTGAGTGCTCATTTTTATGAAGTTGTTGCTCTAATTTTACAAGCAAAGCAAGCTGCTTGTTACTATAATTTTCTTATAAGCCGGTAAAACTTTGAAAACTTTTTTGTTTCTATTTTAGTAACTGAGCAGGCATTCGCTTTCAATACGAGCGCCATCGTATATGTATGTGTTGCACACGAGATGGCTGCACTCATATAGGCAGACGCTCACATTTCCACATTAAGAAAGGTCAGTAGGAATTCAAACCAAATTTATCGATTCACATTCCAGATGCATTGGCCAAGTGGGTGTGGTGGAATCGTGGGCCGCCCCTGGGCAACGTTTGGCAATTATTTCTGCCATGAACATTTTCTTAGTGAAAATTCATGTGCTTTGCTGATGCCGTTCGGAATCAGCTTAAAATATGTAGGCCGCGTTCCACCGATTTGTAGGGAAAATTAAAAGAAGCTCGACTCAAATTAGAAGAAAAGCTCCGCCTTAATTATCTTCGGAAGTGTATCGCGCCTTGCAATTTTATTTATTTCATTTATTGTGAGGAATAGATGTTCTCCCGTGGCAGATGACAGATGGAAAGAAAGTTCAACTTCGCTTAACTTATAGCGGAAGTTTTCGTGTCTCGAACCAGCTTGTGATGCTGATTAGAAGCATGGTATTTAATGCATTGATCTAACTTTTTCCTACTGGCTATTCTAGTCACCATTTCACGACGCAAGTTCTCGCAGTAAAATTTAGTTGCAACTTGTTTTAATATCCACCTACTCGGTAATTAAAAGCTCGATATTATATACCGAGAAGAATATGCTTATTAAGTATAGCACGCACACATACGTAAGCAGAGAGTTAGCAATTGTAGGTAAATATGTAGGTACCCTCCATAAAATTATGCGAATAATCTCTAAACAGAGTGTTCTGCGATTTATCTCCTTTGTCTTTATTGTGGTATAATTGCTCCCCTCTAGTCCCTTTTGGGTACAGTTGGGATAAGCCAGTTTGAAAGTTATGTAGCAAATTTTAAGAAACAATAAAAAAAAACCAAATGGGTTAAGTAATAAAAATTTAATGGATATTAAACGAATTATTTCATAAATATACGGAACCGCACACCGAGCCTAATATACCAGTATCCTAAGTTTCATTATCGCAGGATTTGTTTTTGTTATATATTTTACAATGCCAATACGAAAAAGAAAATAAAAATATTATAATTCTGTATGGGTAGTAAGAGGACTTATCCTACAATACTCGTAGACGAAGAGATAGTATCTGTCCGATAGCACCCGTAGAGGTACGAAGAGGATCTGTCCGACAGTAATAAAACAAGTACAAAGGGGACCGACCGACATCACCCGTTGTGGTACAAAGGGGAGCTTCGAACAATACCCCTTAAGTGTAAAAATTAGAGTAGAAAAATTATCTGTCCGTTAGTACCCTTAGGGGTACAAAGAGGCCTTGTCCGACAGTGCCCGCTGAGGTGTTCTGCCCCAATTTATTGTTAAAACTTCTTTAGCTTCGTTGTTGAACTATGGTCAATTGTGGTCTGGTAAAGGTCTTGTCAAACCCAACAAAACCACAACGAAAAAATATCAATCGGTTTTAGCGATAAAGTTTTGTCGGGGCCGAACGCATTTTGTCGAAAATTTATACTTTGGCCTTCGGCTGGCAATGCCACCGCGAGCAATAAGGCGAGCACACTAACACAAAAAACTGCAAACGGGTATGAAGCCAACAAACAGGAGCACTCCAAAGCAGAAGATTCAGTAGCCATGCCAAAGGCTATCGCAGAAATTGTAAAAATCAAAAAGGAATCCTCATTGTCAACTTTTGTAGTTTTATAATGTTCCTTCACTATCTCTGCTGCATAAACATTTTGCGGCTGATCATTAGAACTTGCTTTACTGTTCTTATTTTGGAGAGGTTTTCATTTTCAAATTAACATAACCATTTGTGACAAATTCACTCATATTCTGATTGGATCGGGTAAAATGCTCCATCACTGCCCCAGATTTTTGTTGTCGCGGTCAATAAGCGTATTTTGCCATAAGAAATCGTCCACTATCATCAGAGTATCATTCTACTACCATTGGGGTTAAAAATGTGACTGTTCCCTATTTGAGACCTTATTGATACGAAAATGGAATAGTCTTCATATGTTCCCATATGGGTATGAACGCGATTTTTCCTATCGATCCCTTTTGGATATAAATGGGTACAATTAGTCTCTTCATAGGACATGCTCAAAAAAAAGGGAACAGTACAACTCATACAAAGAGATCAAAACTGGCATTGGACGCATCCTCCTTTGCGACTCATCCGGATGCACCCTAGACTAATCGCATTTTTTGCAGGGTATTTTCTATCCGGCTTATGTGCGCCTCCAAGTATGCTAACAATAATTTTATTTTTCTTTGCCATGACAATTAAATTGTTGTTTTTGGTAGGAAGGAACATCGTTCTACATGCATGTATATATATGTGCGTGTGTTTTATTAAAGTTTACATGGTTTATTCTTTTGTTATTAATTGTAGGTAAAGTTTTAATGTTTTTCCACTTTACTTGTTTCACTTTTCTACTATTTTGTGGCGAAAAAACTTAAACTTGTATAATTTTGTTTTGTTAATGTTTTCTAGTTTTATGAGGTGTTTTATTATATTTTTTGTTTATTAACAAACTCGCACGGCGGCCACCGTGGTGTGATGGTAGCGCGCTTCGCCTACCACACCGAATGCCCTCGGTTAACACCCCGGGCAAAGCAACATCAAAATTTTAGAAATAAGGTTTTTGAATTAGAAAAAAAATTTTTCTAAGCGGGGTCGCCCCTCGGCAGTGTTTGGCAAGCATTCCGAGTGTATTTCCGCCATGAAAAGCTCTCAGTGAAAACTAATCTGCCTCGCAGATGCCATTCGGAGTCGGCATAAAACAAGTAGGTCCCGTCCCGCCAATATGTAAGAAAAATTAAAAAAGGAGCGCGACGCAAATTGGAAGAGAAGCCCGGCCTAAAATCTCTTCGGAGTTTATCGCGCCTTACATTTATTTATTTATTATTTTTTTAACAAACTCGCAAAAAGCTGGTAATTTTATATTACTACGTTTATTTTTGTAAAAGTGTGTTTGAATGCGAAAATCACGCATGAACAAGCTGCTTTTAGTGGCAGCACAAAATTGTAGTTAATTGAGTTCCAATGCTACTGAAAAAAAATGTTATGGGAACAAACCCTATTGATGATCTAATGCAAGTATTTGTGGCCAGCCCTTAGCGAATTCTTAAAACAAGTATGCAGCCCTTTTTTAAGAAATGTAGGGGCGAAAACGGCGATGTTGTATTCGATGTGCAGAGAGTTCTAAGATATAGAGTGAACACTTATCAGCTCTCCTTAATTAAGATAAAGGAAGACTCGATATACCGCGTAGGGATGATGAGCCCGAAAATGATGAAATTAATGTCCCCCACTAAATATGACGAAGTAAGAATAGCAATAACCAGATTAAAAAACAACAAGGCCTGCGAGCGCTGATTGGTTGCCTAAGGAGCTATTCAAATACGGCGGCGAGGATTTGGTGAGGCACATGCATAAGCGTTTTTGCAAAATATGGTCGGACGAGTGCATTTCTGCAAATTTTGGAAAAATGCGAAAAAAGAACTTGGTTTCACTGCAAAATTTTCATCACTGTGCAAAATGAAGTTGAGCAACACCATCAGCTCAGTCAGAATTGGGAAGGCCTTTTCGAGCTATTCCAAACTAAAGGAGGTTTCAAATGGAAGGCCCCCTATCGTGCGATTTTTTTAATTTGATGCTGGAGAAAATAATACAAACTGCAAAGTTTAAAAGCAGGTTAATAGCTTCAGAGTATTCTGCGATTTCTTTCCATCTGAATAATTCTTCTACACGAACTGACTTTCAGGTGTCTTTACAGGGACGTAGGTTCATGCCAAGTGCTCGCTCTGTAGTGGGTCTGTTTTATGAGGGGACTATCTGACTCTCTACTGCGTACTCTTTCCACTCCTCTGCTATGTTCGTACTTGCCTACCGTTTACACAAAGGCTGACTCATAGTTTATAGGGATATTAAATTCGTTGCCAAAATTTGTATCCATTATCTTATGAGTGGTCCAAGCTGAGATTTTCGCTATCCAAGAGGTATGTAAAGCGTTATTGGATATCAGGGTGGCCATTTTCTCAGATAGCCAAGCCCTCGGGTCAGCGTCGATAACATCAAACCTGGTTGGGCAGTGTAGGGAGAGCGCAATGATTCTGGCGAGCCGGCAGATCGTTACTCTGATATGGGTGCCGGGCGTCGAAACATACAGGGTAATGAGATGGCGGATGAGCTGGCACGGCGCAGAGCGGCTCTTGATGCCTCAGAAGCGAAGAAGGTCCTTGCATCCCTGGGACTCATCAAGGGTCGCATCTCCCAGCACTAGTTGACCGAGCATACAATAGGTGGAAGCAGTTGCGGTCCTGTAGAATTTCCAAGAGCATGTGGCCAATATATAAAGAAAAACGATCTATAGCTGTCCTTAAGATGAACAGAAGGGATATATCCAGAGTAGTTGCGGTGCTCACAGGGCATTTGACAATTGGGATATCACACTGTCGAAGCAGAACTCAAGGACCTTAGGTCGGAAAAGCTTAAAAGATTAATTAATTTCCACGGGACGGATATAGGAGGACGGGTCTGAGGCGCTTGAAAATTCTTATCAGTCTTCTTACAAAATCCTTTCGTTGGTTAACTCACGAGTTGTGGTATCAAGACGACGCATGAGCGCTAATTGGAATCAATTGGGACTCGCCACTCCAACCAACCAGCGAACCTTATGAGTGATCCATTTTCCAAAAACTACGGAAAAATTCGTTCAACGGAAGTACACATAACTAACACGCTCCGTCAAATAATCGGAAGTAATAGCTTTGTCCTTTTATCAGCGACGAAATGCCTTCGCCTAGCAATGGTCGAAGAATCAGCATTATTTTATTTTACTTTTCAAATCGAGTCGGCCTGGAAATTGGGCACAGATTTAAGAAAAAAAATCTCAGTACTGCAGACTTATTTATAATTAATTTAGTTTTAAGTTGGCCGGAAAGGTTGGTGGAGGGGGGGGGGGGGGGGGGGAGAGTCTTTTGTCAAGAGCTAAATGTAAGCCGCAAGTTTAAGTTGGATAATCACTGCAGTGTATTCCAAGCGGAAGTTGCTGGGATTAAGGATGCGGCGGATGAAATGCTATCCAGTGCTACTACAGTTAGAGAATTCAACATCTACTCTGAGAGCCAAGCGGCTATCAAGGCGTTGAGTTCAACTACAGTGCGATTGACGGTGGTCTGGGAGTGCCTGACCTCGCTTGTGATTGCATCGAACTGTTTTATAATTAAGATTATCTGTGTCCCGGGCAATAGTGATATCCCGGGCAACTGTAAAGCAGATCTCTTAGCCGCATCGGTACAACTGAACCGGATGAAATTGCTGTAGGGATTTTGGGATTCCGCTGGCCATCTTTGGTTTGCTCCTCCATAGCTGGGCCTTGAGTCAGCGCAGCAAACGCTGGGCGGATAACCACCCCTTGCAGGGTAGCAAAATCTTTCTGGCCGAAAGTGGATGGCAGGAGGTCTGCCGAACTAATTGGGTTCACTAAGGCTCACCTATCAATGTTCGTTGGGGTTTGACAGGGCACTCTTTTATGGGTATCCATGCTGTACATCTCAATATACTGGAAACTCCATCCTGCTGCAGCTGTATGGAGGATGGTGAGGTAGAATCATCAAATGACTTTATGCTTATTGCCCAGCTTTTGCCAGTACTAGGCAAAAGTACTTCGGTCGCAACTGACTTGGATCTCCGGAGGATGTATCCAAGGTTGAGATCGTGATATTGGGAACTTTATCGTTGTTAACCAACGAGTCTCTAAGTAGCTATATCTACGTCACCGTTATTTGACTGTATGTGGTATCACAACGGACCTTCATGTTATTCAAGTAAGCTTCCCCTATTAGGGCAGCTACCACCAAACCTAAATTAACCTAACTTAAGGGCTTTTTCTCATAAAAGTAGCTTTTAAAGCGTTTGAAGTTTCGCTACTTGCAGTGCAAACCTGCATTTACATATACAAACCAAGCTAGCAAAAAAACTAATAAAAAAGTGAAAACATTTTCCAAATTAAATTTTCCAGACAACGCAAAAAAAGAAATGAGAGCGATCAGACGAATTAACGCCAAGTCCAGTTTCAGACAAAGAGGCACGTCAGCCGTCAGCTTCCAACCGGATAGCAAGATTTTTTTGTCTTTATTTAAAATTTCATCTACATAGCCGAGATGGTGTAAGTGTGGATCAAACAAATACTTATAAGAGAATTAAAGATACCCAAAGGCTCAGTGAAGAAAATAGTAAAACGCTTCCCTGTTTTTTTTTTTATTTTAAGCCGTTAGTATTACATAAAAACAATTTTTTTTTTTAATATAATGCAAAGAATGCGAAAAAATATGTTGGACATAAAAAAAGTAAACTAAACCGAACAACAATACAAATGAACTCTCGTCCGTTAAATTGACGGGTGCAAAATTTAAAGGTTACTAAGTTTCAACTAAAGAGGATGCGCCTAACAAAGTGCACAAGCAATTCACATAGAGGGGCAAGAGATCATTAAAAAAAATAAAAAGTTATATAATACAAAGCAGCCTTCATCTTATTTCGCTTCAAAGAATATGCAAACAAACAAAACAAAAAAATTAAGAAGTGGGGGGGGGGGGGGGGGTGAAGCGGTGCGCTAAGTAGGAATCGGACGAACAAGCTTAGCAAAATTGTATGCATCAAGCAAATGAAAAGGTTAGATAGCGCTCAGCTTACGCTATGGATGCTGTTGTTGTTGTTTTTGCTGAATATACCCCATAGCAAAGGTCACACCTTGTCGTGTTGCGTTGTCCCTATAAGCTTCGTCAAGAGTAAATGTTAAGAAGCGCAGTAGCAGCATGGATTATTGCACTTACTGTCCTTTGGCCTTTCGTAGCTACAGTTCATCATTTTCCATTTCTCTTATAACTCAACATTTTTATAGTCCTCTTGAAGGGGACAAGAATTTTTTTTAGCAACAATAGAGATTTGTGATGGTGCGCGGCGATGATTGCAATTTTACCAACGGAATTTTTGTAAAAATTTAAGTGAATACCAAATATTTGATGAATTCAATAACTAGGCACTGGTGAACATGAGTTCCTTACGGTAATGTTGTGTGAGATAATTTAGATAGCCCGTCTAGTACAGATCTAAATACATATATCCAGCAAAATACTGTCAACAGCAACATCGTTCCTCAATATTTTGAGGTGTTTCTTTATCGCTTCAACTAGAATAACAACAATCTGCATGAACTACGCTGAGTTCTTCGTTTTTCTGTAGGCCCACTTTCGGATTTTCTTGCATCAGAATTGGTTTTGAAATAAGTTAAAACTAACCGGACTCATGCGCATCTTGCGCACCAAATATAAAAGTTCCATAGCAAATATCAACAGAAATCAGCTGTTCTATCAAACAGTCATATATCAACAAAAACTTAGATGCGCTTACGCTGGCTTCTGGCCAATGTTAGCAACTGCCGGTAATGCAGTGTTAATTATAATCAAATATTGACAATAGTGCCATAATACAAATAAATTTCTTTGTGTGCTCACAATCGTTTATTTCTAACCAAAATATAAGCAATTAGAAATAATATTGAAACGAAATTCCGCTTATTCCAAATCTTCTGCTAACGTTCGTATCGCTAAAATGTTGAATAAATAACTCTAATATTCAATAATGCAAAATGCCCTTTATTAAAGTACTTCACAATAACACTTATACTTCGCAACTAATATCTTGCTTAAATCAAACTGATTGGTCGTGCCTCAACTGTTGCTGCTTTCATACTGTTTGGTTTCCTCGTTGGCATATTTCTAGGCGCTTCTATTTCTAGAATTTACTAGTTAGTTACCAGCTATAACTACGTTTATAGCTTCTCATATGCGCGTGTATATATGAGTGATACTTGAACAAATTATTGCCTACTTTTGGGAGTATCTCAGATATATGCATGTGTTTGTGCGTGCCCTCCGCTGCTTGTATGGACATATGTATAGACATAATAATTGATTTATTGATGTGCATACAAGTCACTGCTTAGTATTGGCTTCGAGATGATAGTTTCCCTTAGTGTTGCTAATACTCGTCACAATATATAAGATTGAATGAGCTTAAAACATTATGAGAAGCTAACTCTGAGTTCAAAAATAGTTTGCCGTTGTGCAAGTGGATCTTATAGTAAAAAAGAATGCGGGTTGAACCAGTGAATAAAGAGACACGCCTGTCGAATAATTATCACAATTTTTGAGTGATTGGCAGTTGCGAACAAAGTGACAGGTTGGCAGAGGTAATGTACAGGTCGACTACCTAGCCAAGAATGGTACTATAGCAGCAATCTATGGTACAGCGCCTGAGCACAACAAAGTGCAGCTGAAAGTAGGTGCCTGTCTTGGATCAAGCGGCTTGCGTACTTAACATGCACGCAATACTTTCATCCCCCCAGACCGCATTATGCGCTGAGACACAAACTCCAATGAAAACAAATTAAAAGCCACTTATAAAAAAACATCCTTTTACTGATGACATGCCACTGAAGAGCCACCCGAGCCACTTTCAACCGGCGAGTAGAATGCTCTTTCTGCTACACTGCTGTTTTGCTAATAGTATAGCTATTATATGTAGTAATTATGTATACACATATTCAACTCTTATTCGAAATATAAACTTGCAACAATCCCAAAGTTTACTTCATCAAGAAGTGTTTTGTAATGCAAAAAGACGTTGCACTACAGTGCCTTCACGGTCAAAAAGGGAAAGAAGTTAACGAAAAGGCCGATAAGTTGACAAAGTAGGGTGCACAGCTCAGTGAATAAACGGTTGATGTCCCACGCATCTTGGGAGAAACAGGAGTAGCATATAACCCATCAAGCACAGGAGGCGGGGATGAAAGCGCGAGGCCGCAAAATTTCGAAGATTATACGTAGAGCTCAGTGAATCGACGGTTGACGTCCCACGCAGCTTGGAAGAAGTTAAAATCAAACAGGAGTTGCATATGATCCGTCAAGCAGAAGAGGCTGGGAGGAAAGTGCGAGGCTGCAAAATTTCGAAGACCATGTGCAAATGAGGTAACACTTTAAGGTTTATCATACCTTTAAAGAGAGCAGACTTAAGGCTCAAGAGGGGCATACTAAGTGGGCACTGCCTTCTGGGGTTACTTGGTTATAAGTAAGGCCTTGCCAATAACAACAGCTGCAGGATGTGTGAGCTGTAGGATGAAACGGTTGAGCAGTTTTTTTGTTGATGTTCTACTCTCGCTATTTCAAAGCTCCAGTACCAGAGTTTTCAGATATCGAGGTAGCAATGATCCTGGGTCCTAGAAATCTTCTAGTATTTGAAAAGAGGACGGAATTATTCTTAATTTTCATAAAAATTTTCACCGGCCACCTGCAGCGAAGGCAATTTGTAATGCAATCAAATTGAATAAAAATAAAACAACTGCAAACATAAACTTTTTAACTTTCAATATAAAAAGACACGCACGCACACATTCTACCACTTTGATGCGATACGTCTTTTTTCGCTACAACGACAATGAATGCCAAAAGAGTTTGGCGTCGGAAATTGTCGTGGTGTCGGGCGCGTCACATTAACATGTGGCTGGTTTAATTAAAATGTTCAAACTGGTTTAATGGCGTTAATGACCAACACTTTTGATATGTTTGTACGAGCACAAAAACTATAGGTAACACGCATTACAACAACAACAACAACAAATACAATACAGCGCATAACAAACAACTTATAAAACATTCTACAATTAACAATAAGCAACAACAATGCTGGCGGCATCTCCAAATGATCAGCACAACATACCCAAAGGCCATAACAACAAAAGGCGAAAGCAAACAGCAGGCGGCGCTGAGCAACATTTTAGTTCATTAACGATCTTATACGAATATGTTGTTTGTGCAACAGCAACAATGTTGTTAAACATCAACAGCGACATCCGCGTACATACAATAGTAGATCAGCAGCAATGCCGGTAGCACAGCACAGTGCAAAATTAACGTAGCCTGCGCAGACGAAACTTGGTGAACACCAGTGTTGCCAGAAAAAAAATTTCTTTGGGACTAGAATCTAAAAAAAAAGAGCTAGAAAGAGCTAAATTTTTTCAAGAAAATTCAAAAACCTTTTCAAAAAGAGCTAAAGTATATGTATATTTTTCAATGTAAGTTTTCACATTTATTTCAAGCTAGCAGGGTACCCTGCGTTGCTCGGTTTGGGCAGATATTAATCTAAATAAGAAGGTGTATTTTAACGCATTCCTTTCCGTTACTCAAAGTGAAGCATTCAGTATATAAGATTTTATTGATCTTCTTCAAAATGCATCTCCCAATTTTTCTCATTCCTACCCTTTATAATTTCCTTAACACTCGCTCTTCTTTTTTTACACCCTCTACCTCTCTCCTTTTTTTCCTAGATCCCTCATTCCTCTAATTTATTATTATTTGCTTTATTTTCCAAATTTTATTTTGTCACACACAATTCATGCTCAAAATCTCATAATTTAATCAATATATTTTAGCTGCACAATTTGTGTCTATCATCTCATATAGACAGCAATTTCTACAATGGAATGCTTAAATTTAATACAAACTTTTAAATCGCTTTAACTTTTTGTGAGTTCAATGCTATGACCAAACAAATGTTCATACATGGGGTATGAGTAACTTTTGCTGACATACAAAATTTGTCGCACCACCCAGTGTCGCACGTGAAATTGAAAAATAAAATTTAAATTTAAAATTTTTAGTTCTGAAATATGACCTTCGTCTTGATCGAAGGAACCTATAGCAAAAATTTGGTGACGATTTATGTGTGGGAAATACGTTTCCATAGGCAACAGGGAACACACACACAGAATTTGATTTATATATATATATAGATCAAACATAAACAAAGTACAAGTAAAAAGGTACAGTAAACTCACAAAAAATAAGATGTTATATTTTTTAATAACAAAAATATTTTTTTTTTAACTTTTGTTTTGCCATTTGGCGGTAAGTTATCGTTAAAAAGTAAGCAGTAAATTTCAGTGGCGGCCACAGTGGTGTGATGGTAGCGTGCTCCGCCTATCACACCGTATGCCCTGGGTTCAACTCCCGGGCAAAGCAACATCAAAATTTTAGAAATAAGATTTTTCAATTAGAAGAAAATTTTTCTAAGCGGGGTCGCCCCTCGGCAGTGTCTGGCAAGCGCTCCGATTGTATTTCTGCCATGAAAAGCTCTCAGTGAAAACTCATCTGCCTTGCAGATGCCGTTCGGAGTCGGCATAAAACATGTAGGTCCCGTCCGGCCAATATGTAGGGAAAAATCAAGAGGAGCACGACGCAAATTGGAAGAGAAGCTCGGCCTTAGATCTCTTCGGAGGTTATCGCGCCTTACATTTATTTTTTTTTTTATTTAAATTTCACACTGTTACGATGACGGCACGACTATAGGTTCGCCAAAAATACGACTTGCCGAAATGTTGGCCGATGAAAATTAATTTAAATTTTTTCCAATTCGGGTGTACGAATCACCATTAAAATACGCGTGTACGATATTCAAGTTTAAGTTGGGACGAGATATATTTGGAGGGCCTTAGACTTAAAAATCTATGATTTCGTCCTGAGAAGATGAATTATAATTATTGCTACACTCATACATATTTTTAGTGTTCAGAAATTGTTCAACTGTGTTTGTAATCAAGTTATTTTATCAGTACTGTACTTGTTTTTTCATTTGTGAAATGCGAAAACCATTGAGGTTTTTCAATTCTCAATGCGTTTTCAACCAACAATAAATCAATTTTGCTAAGCGTTTCTTTATTGTACAGCAAGAGTTGCCTTAATTGCTCTATTAATTTAATTATGACGCCACGAAATATATTACGCATTTTCCTTTCAATGAATTCGTCTACACATTCATCTTTTTTTTAATTCGTATATATTCTTCAAAAGTATAATGAAAATAAGGTACGGGAGACAAAAATGTATTATAATCTGAAGTTAAACGGTCGCAACTCTTAGAAGGTGACACTATGCTTTTGCACAAGCTGGAAAGCGATTGTACAACCTTGACACTGTTTATCGATTAAAGTTTTTATCAGTTCAGTACCGAGTTGCCACATCATATATAACGAAAGAAATAAAACAAAACTTCGAAACACATAAAACACATTATAAATTTCACAATACGTATTGCACTCTTTGTTGCTGTTGTTTTCGTAGCCTGCTTCTTATTATAAGGCAAGCATCTTTAATTTTCTTTGTGTTGAGGTAGACATATTTGTTGTTGCGCGCCTACTTGTCGCTCATCATCAATGTTCATATAAAACATTTGCTTGCTCGTGTGTTCAATTGGGCTTTTTTGTTTTTATTTCCTGAACATGTGTAGCTGCTGGAAATTGCGTGTGCTGGTTGGCGCATGCGTGCGCATGTGAAGCATAAGTAAAATCATTTCATGTATTTAGCAGTAACATGTCGCAATTGTTGTTCAACACTTGGGCGCATTCTTTTTTCGTTTTTGTTTTGTTTTTTTTTGTTCCAAAAAGGAATATTTGAATGAGGACGGAAATATTGGTGACGCTGATTTGATGAAAGACATGCAGGCAGATACTGAATACCTACTGGTGATGGTAGCACGCACGTATATCACACCCAAGTTCCTGAGTTGAAATCCCGAAAAAAGCAACGTAAAAATACGCCAACGCAATATATAGCTTATCCAACCCAATTGTCAACCTCACCTATCCATGGCGAATCCTCTTTCATTAACAGCCTAGGCTGTGGCGACCACGAACTCCTCATGTATGTAGGGGGTGGGAGGGCGGTATGGCCTAGAAGGTTGTTGTTGTTGTTGTTGTAGCGGTAAGGTTGCTCCCCGAAGGCTTTGGGGAGTGTTATTGATGTGATGGTCCTTTGCCGGATATAAATCCGGTACGCTCCGATACCATAGCACCATTAAGGTACTAGCCCGACCATCTCGGGAACGATTTATGTGGCCACATTAAACCTTCAGGCCATTCCCTCCCTCCTTACCCCCAAGTTCCATGAGGAGCTTGGTGTCGCCAGAGCCTCGTCTGTTAGTGAAACAGGAATCTCCGCGGATAGGTGACGTTGACAATTGGGTTTGGAGAAGCTATATATTGCGCTGGCAAGCTGAAAGGTTGCGCTACACAGCCCCTTGAATGTGGTATTTTAGTCGCCTCTTACGACAGGCATACCTACCGCGGGTATATTCTGATCCCCTAACCCGCTGGGGTGGCCTAGAAGGTCGCATGTGGTCATAGCAAATCGTTCCCGAGATGGTCGACTTTGGTACCGGAACGTACCGCATCTGCATCCGCCAAAGGACCAGCAACATGGATAACACTCCCCAAAGCCTTCGGAGAGTGGTTCTTATCGCTAGAACAACAACAACATAAGCTTCGAAATTTTATTTATTTATTTTCATCTACTACACGATCTATAACCCCTTAGGTCGCGTTTACACAGCCACTAATCCCATCGCTAGGAACTAGATTATTACCTATCGAATCTTTAGATTTCGGCTTGTTACCAGAGTTTATCCCTAGAACCACAAGTGCAAACACATATACCTTTTTTAGCTGCCATCAATGATAGTTTTCGCAAAAGATATGG